>NW_004949149.1:1323723-1333314 GCF_000317375.1 Microtus ochrogaster
TTTGTGGGGGCCTAGCCAGTTTGGATGTTCACCTTCCTAGACCAGGATGGAGGAGGGAGGACTTTGGACTTTCCACAGGGCAGGGAACCCTGACTGCTCTTCAGACTCGAGAGGGAGGGGGAGAGGAGGAGGGGAGGGTTGGAGGAGTGGGAGGCTGGGAGGAGGCGGAAAATTTTTTTTTCTCAATAAAAAAAACAATAAAAAAAAGAAAAGAAAAGGAAAAAAAATTAATTTCCTAAAAACTTTTCCTTTTGCATGCATGTTTTAGAGTGAAAATAAAGCATCATCTTATGTAAGTGTAAAAAAAAAAAAAGAGCCTACATCAAGTAACAGGAAATTTTCCAATAAATGGCCTGACATGCTCCAGGGAACCAAAGTAAAGAAAATTAAAGTAAACCAAAGAGAGCAAAGTTAGGAAATAATAAAAAGCAAAATAAAAATAAAACAAATACACTATAGAAAAAGATAAAGATAACTATAAATATTCTTTTAAAATTTTAAGAATATCACCAAATTCTAGAGCTAAGCTAGAGAAAGAAAAAATCCCAAGTTAATAAAATTCAAAGGAAGAAAGCAAGCATCATGCAGCACCTCAGAAATACAGTAGTTCATAAAACACTGTTACAAACAAGTGTATGCCAGAAAACTCTTAAGACACACAGATTGCTAGCAACAAATACATCCTAACCTTTAATCCCTGCACTCAGAAGGCTGTGAGTTCAAGACCAGCTTGGGCTACAGAGTGAGTACCAGGACAGGCTCCAAAGCTACACAGAGAAACCCTGTCTCGAAAAACCAAAATATATGTCCTAAAGATGTTGACTCCTTAAGAAATAGAAACCTTGAATCTAGCAGTAGAATTAGATTGAAGTAAAAATTTAAAATTCAGATCTGAAAGGAAAAATATAAAAGTAAATATATGTGTTATCATTATCTTTGAGATTTACATAAGTCATTTTCATAGACTTGAAAGTCTGACTCTCTTCCTAAAGACACTCATAGCTGAGGTGTGGCTCTCCCTATGCTTTCTATTGAGTGCTTATCTGAGGCTGAGCTTTTAAGAGATGAGGGTAAAGGGGAGACAGACAACGTGACCAGAAGGTTGGAAGCCATCGCCATGGAGCAGTATGGAATTGCCTGCATTTTATAAGAAGGATGAAGGCAACGGCAATTTCATTGTAGGATGGTACACTAGAAAGCGGGTGCTCAAAGGGCCAACAGATGGCTTTGAAGATTAGACATCTATTTGTCATGGTGCACAAAATCTGCAACTCACACTGATGGAAAATTGTGTTTTCTCTTTATCCTAGGCCCCAACTCTCGGAATCCTTTAATTGCCTTAATGATGGCTCTTAATTTGTTCAACACAGTGTATTTTTCAGTATCTAAGTAAACAACACATGCTATTCACTACTAATATCCATTGGCCACATGGCGGCAACTGTGACACCTGCTGGCAGATAATGATTATTACACTTACTCCAATAAATTGAAATTGCTTTATGACAAGTAAGTACTGAAAAACTACAAAAAGTAACTGATAACATCCAGGAGCACAATAATTATTTTGCTTATACTATGGAAAGTATTCTGCAAGGCTTGCATAAATTTCCTTCTACATCCCTTTACTTGATTCTAGGAATTAGCTTTGTTTTCAATATTAATAAATATTAATATTGGTTAATAAACCACTAATAAATGGTTCAATATTACAGAAAGGGATAGCATCAATTTGACAAAATTAGTTGAAAGAATTTGTGCTGTTGAATTTAACTATCAGAATCTGTTGAAAAGTTATGATATGTTCAAGGTTGAGACATTATCTTTACTGGACAAGTTTCATACCTTAGAATCCTCAGTGAAGACATTAGAACAGAACACTGGACAGGAGATTCAGATTTTTAAAAGGCAGTAGTAAAAAGAATTGAAAAGATTAAGGAATTTATTGAAATTGCTGAGCAGGGACAGGAGTTGCAAGGACAGAATTTAGTCTCCTCATCAAGTGCCTGACACCAGGATGACTTACAGAGTTTCAACTGCATATCTGGTAACTTCCTCAGAAAGACCATCTGGCACAAAGTACACTAAAGTATCCAAGAATATGCATGGGAACCAATATGTATGAGCACTCTAAAAGAAATGAAACAAGCAATAGTTTCTTATGGGCTACATTCACCATTTGTCAGGAAATGGTGAAAATATGAGCTTCAAGCACTAAAGCAATACCACACAATTGGCCTCAATTAATCTCAGTGGTCCTAGAAAATGGACCACTGATGCTTGGATGTGTTATTAGAGAGAAGAGGCAAGAATTTTAGAGCAACAGTGGAAAGCAAAAGAATTTGAGACTTCCCAAGATCAAATTCTTGGTGAGGGTCATTACTCTGATCCTCAGGAACAGGCTCGCTATGACAAACACACCTTGTCCCTATGTAGCACATTATCTTTAAGTGCTTAGGACAGGATTCAGGAACAAGAAAAGAGAACTGAGTCATATATCAGGGTTATACAGGGCCAGAGAGAACCCTTTACTGACTTCTTACAAAGATTAACTAAGGCTGTACAATTAGGAGTAACAGACCCTGAAGCTAGATGTGCAATAATTGAATCCTCAGCCTTTGAAAATGCCAACATAGAATGTAAAAAGATCCTTGGGCTTTTATAGGTCAGATCAGCACCCATAGATGAATGGATCTTGAATACAATGAATGCTGAAACATTTGACTACATTACTAAAGCTTGGGTAGGAGAAGCGATTTCCAATGGCATGAAGAGACACCAAAATGCCAACTGTTTTAGTTGTGGAAGAATAGGACATCTAGGAAGGCACTATGAAAAGGAGTTCCTAGGAATAATATCTCCTTTAGGAATTGCAAGAATAGGAGAACTCAGCCTTCTGGTATATGTAGGAGGTGTGGCAAATGCCAGCATTGGACTAATACATGTAGGTCAACAAAAGACAGACAAGGCAACCTGATACCACCAGAAAACTCCCTAGGGGGGGCCTCTCACAGGCCCCAGTGTCAAATAAGGTCTAGTCATTCCCAGTCACTGTGGAGAAGATGTCTCACCGGAAAATTAAACAATCCAGTGCCTACTTTAAAAACCATACTGATATGGATGATAGAATAGACTTGAAAAATGAGTCAAAAGCTCCAGTAGGAAACAGGAAATGTATATTTTGGCAGACTTCTATAAATGATCAAAGACAAAAGCTAAGAGTACATATAAATAACATTGTAATTGAGGAATTACTAGACTAGATTACAGGTGTGGACATGACTATCATTACTCTAGAATCTTGGCATCCAGATTGGCTTCTTCAAGTAGGTATTCAATTTCTAGGAATTGGAACCCTATCTCAAGTAAAACAAAGCATAAGGTAGATTGAATGCAGATGGTGAGAAGGACAAAGAGGAAGGCTAAGGCCATATGTAGCTAATATTGCAGTGAATTTATCTATGTTAACATTCCTGTAGTCCCCCAAACTTATGTTTCTGGGAAGAATATTATAAGATATTATAAAAAAAGGTCACAAGCCATTCAGGCTGTACAAGAACACAAAACAACTAGCAAGCTTTCAGAGGTACTAACAGCCTTGCCTTTAAAATGGTTAACTGAGAAACCCATATGGGCTCAACAATGGCCTTTAATGGAAGATAAACTTCAGGCTTTAGAACAGCTGGTATAGGAGCAACAAGATGCTCACCATATTGAACAATCAACCAGCCCTTGAAAATTCTCCTGTATTTGTTGTTAAAAGTAATCTGGAAATGGAAAATGGTTATAGATGGTTATAGCTGTCAATAAGGTTATCCAATCTATGGGCCCTCTACAATCTGGAATTCTTCTGCCTTCTCGATTACCAAAAGAATGACCTCTTATAGTTATTGATTTAAAGGATTGTTTCTTCACTATACCTTTATAAGAAAAGGATAGAGAAAAATTTGCTTTCACAGTGCCTACTTATAATAATTCTCAGCCTACTAGGAGATACCAGTGAACATTCCTCCCACAGGGAATGCTCAATAGTCCCACCCTATGCCAATAAGTTTTAAGTCAACCATTGGAAATAATACACAAGCAATTTCCTAAGTCTATAATTTACCGTTACCATGGATGATATTTTGTTATCTCACTCAAATGCAGATGCTTTAGAAAGAATGTTTGAAGATGTAAAGAAAGTTTTGCTTAAATGGGGATTACAAATTGCTCTTGAAAAAATACAAAGAGGAGAGTCTGTCAATTACCTAGGTTACAAAACAGGTTTACAGAAAATTAGAACATAAAAGGCACAAACTAGGAGAGACTGATTGCGGACTCTTAATGACTTTCAAAGGTTGTTAGGAGATATTTCCAGTCTATGATCAGCTGTTGGGATAACATCTGAGCTAATAGTTCATTTAAACAAAACATTAGATGGTGATAAAGACTTAAACAGTCCCAGAGAGCTAACAGCTAAAGCAGAAAAAGAATTGATGGTCATTGAAGAGAAATTACAGGAGGCACATGTAGATGAGTGAATTCATATCTTAATTGTATTCTAGTCGTATTTCCTTCCAGAATTTCCCCTACAGGAATTTTAATTCAGATGGAAGGTATTATCTTAGAATAGTTCTTTTTACCACACAAACCAAGTAAAAATTTAAAAACTTATGTGAAAATAGTCTCTAAGTTAATAATAAAAGGAAAATTGAGACTTTGTCAACTAGCAGGTATAGACTCAGCAGAGATTATAGTTCCTTTTACTGATGAAATTAAAAAATTATGGGAAGAGAATGAACCTTGGAAAAGAGCTTGTGCTATTTTTGGTGGGAAATTAATAGCAATTATCCCCAAAGTGTTAGAATTAAACTAAGAGAGAGAACCACTTAGATTCTTCCATGAATTGTATGTGATGAACTGTATGTGATGAACCAATAACTGGAGCCCATACATTTTATATTGATGCAAATAAATCAGGAATGGCAGATTACAAACCAGAAGAATCAAATAAGGTGTAACAAAGCCCTTATAATTCTGTTTAAAAGGCAGAATTATATGCTATTCTCATGGTACTGAGTGATTTTAAAGAACTTCTCAATATAGTTACTGATTCACGATATGCAGAAAGAGTTGTCTTGCATATTGAAACTGCTGAATATTTATACCAAATGATACAGAATTGACTTCATTATTTATACAGGTTCAAGGTATAATCAGGAATAGGCTTTGTCCCATATACATAACACACATCCAATCCCATATGGGTCTGCCAGGTCTTCTTGCTCAAGGTAATGCAGAAATTGATCAATTATTGATTGGAAGTGTGCTGAAGGCCTCAGAATTTCATAAACACATCATGTCAATAGTAAAGGTTTAAAGAAAAAGTTTTCTATTACATGGCAACAAGCTAAGGAGATTATAAAGAGATGTCCTTTTTGTTCTTTTTATAACCAAACACCATTACCTGCAGGAAGTAACCCAAAGTGTACTCAAATGAATAAGATGGCAGATGGATGTGTTCCACTTACAGAATTTGGAAAAATAAAATATGTGCATGACACCATTGACACTTATTCAGGTTTCCAATGGACCTTGAGCTCAGAAAAGGCCAATTCAATAGTTATGCATTTATTGGAAGTTATATCCATCATGAGTATACCTGCACAAATAAAAACAGTCAATGGTCTAGCATATGCATCTATGAAAATGAAACCATTTTTTGCTTATTATAATATAAAATATATCCCAGGTATACAAAACAATCCTACAGGTCAGGCAGTTATAGAAAGATCAAATCAAACCACAAAAGATATGTTAAGCAAACAGAAAGGGATTGAAAATACCCTCAGAAATAGATTGTATAATGCTTTATTAAGAATTTTCTTAACATTAATGAGAAAGGAACAACGGCAGCAGAGAAACATTGGCTAATAGAAAAAACTTTTGAATTAAATCAGGTGGTGTATTTCAAGGATGTGCTGACCTCACAATGGAAACAAAGAGATGTGCTACTCTGGGGAAGTTGTTTTGCTTTTGTTTCCACAGGATAAGAAAAGCTGTGGATACCATCAAAATTATAAAGAAAATTTTGAAAATTTGAAAAGGAGAAACCTCTTGTAAAAGAGAAATGACTGCTCATCCACAGAGGTGACAACCATACAGGTGGCAAGAAAAACTAATTAGGATTGGGACAGGGTTCTGTTCATGTTTTTGGGTACCAGCTGTGGAAATGGTGCACCTTCTTATAATGTTATGGCCAGAACTTCAAATAAAAACTTCAAACAACAAACAAACACACAAAAGAAAACCCTATCAGCTACTCAGAGATCATTTTCAATTATACAAACAGCAATCTTGAAACTTAACCATGATTTTACTTTTACGGGATCCCATAGAAAAAACATTGCCCCCATGACAGCAGGAAGCAATTCTAAAAGATGATATCTCCTCTCCCAACAAAGTTTACCCTCATGGTTAGGGACACCATTTCAGAGTCAATTATTACTCTCATAGGATTGCAGGTTGGGGTGAATATTATGTAGGCCCAGAGATATTAAAAAGGGGGGAATTTAATTGGAATAAAAGGTAGATTAATGTGAACTTACTCACACTAATAATAATAGTGAGTAGTAGAGTGAATACTTGTGAGCTATTATTTATGGACAATTTACATTGTCAAAGCTTTTTTGTATATTGATACAAGTTCAAATGATATTTGTTATAATAAATATGCACCTATTTCTGTTTACAATATTTGTACACCTATGCAAACTTAGTGTGTCAGATTGTATGTATGCATGTTTCTACCTCTGTTTAAGACATTTTGCATATTGATACAATTTTAGGATATACTTATTGTATTATATATTTCTACCTCTAACTAAGATATTTATACATAGTTTACATTTTGAGGTCATTGTTCTTCTTTACTTCTTTTCTTTGATGATTGTTTAATATTCTGATATAAAGTCTTAATTGTAAAGTTATATAGGTATTAAGTATTATAGGTCAATAGTCATTCATGTTTGTTCTACTTTTAATCAGACTAATTAGGTTCTTTAGATACATAGAGATTGTATTCTGCATAGATATGTAGTCTTCACCACTTTAAAG
This sequence comes from Microtus ochrogaster, assembly GCF_000317375.1. NCBI lineage: Eukaryota > Metazoa > Chordata > Mammalia > Rodentia > Cricetidae > Microtus > Microtus ochrogaster. The sequence continues at coordinate 1,330,822 of NW_004949149.1, forward strand.
ATTTTTAGAACATGGCATTTAAATAATTTAGGATTCTGTTGACATGAAACATGATCGCTCCAGGCACCACCAATCTATTCCTGAGAGAGTGTTAATCACCAAAGACACTCCACTTGGAGTTTGTCTTCTTATTGGCACAACTGGCCAAGAAACTGCCCATGCCTCAACCCCTGACAAAGTGCACAGTGACTGGACTGGACAAGCAGAATTCAAGAAAAAAGAATGTCAAATCTTGTCAAGACACAGTAAGACAGTGTTGAAAACTTTTTTTGCCTCTGAAAATGGTCTCTCTTAACTAGGCCTTAGCCAAAGTTTGTTGCTTCAACATTGCAAATGAAACTTTGGATGATTGCTCAGGCAGCCAGTTGTCTCTGTTGCATCTACTGCACATTTCAGAAGCTTCTTGATTGTACTTCCTGCCTATTACTCAAGTGATACTATCTCCCTTCTCAGGCCTTCAATGGGGTTGAAGATTAGATAGTTGTAGTTGTTGCCTTCTCATGATCTAGCCAACCCATTTCAATATAAGACTTAGACTTTCTATGATAAAATGCTCATTAAAACATTGGGATATGTTCTTTGCTTAATATTGTTTATGTTGGTTATAATTCTACCCTTATACTTGATATCTGTTCCTAGTTCATATACAGTTTTGTATTGAGTTAAGAACTCTCTTATTTAAAGAAAGGGGAAAGGTGCTGTGGGAGCTCCTTCAGCTCTTTCAGCCAATAGCCTTTAAGATACGAGCCCATTTGGGTGTGGTCTCTCATGCTATAAATGTAGCCATAAAGCATGTGCTCACTCTAATGCTTCCAGCTCTCTCTTCTGACTATTAGGCTCTGTTCCTGTTCCCCATTTGTGCAGAGGACTGTGATCTAGGACAGTGATCTGTGAGTCTCCACTAAATAAATAACCCTTTATTATACATAATTCTGAGCTAGTGTGGGATTATTTTGTATCTTCCACTATGAAACACTCCTTCATAATAAAGGTCTTGGAGAAAGCAGGGATACAAGCAACATACCTAAACATAATAAAGGCAATATACAGTAAGCCAACAGCCAACATCAAATTAAATTGAGAGAAAATTAAAGCATTTCCACTAAAATCAGGAAGGAGCTAAGTACAAAAAAACTTTTCATTAAATGAGTTGCTAAGATAAACTTGAATATATGTTCTAAAGGAATCATGACTTCCAAATTTAGGTCTAAGGATATGATGCTTTGGAGAGGGTCTTCTTTTGTTTTCACAGAGGATGAGACCCTGTGGATTGCTTCTATCCACAAATATGATATGATAGACCACACCCTCCTAAAAGGTTGCTGTGAACACCCTCAAAAAATTACTTTACTCAACTGCTTACTGAGATGAACCTGGCACACAGGTTATACCCTAAAAGACCTGATTAACAGCACCTCTGCACAGCAGGAAGAAGTTTGGAGAGAAATAACTATGCCCATATTCCCAAATATTGTTTATAAATGTTCTTTTACATTTAAAGGGAGATATTATATAGATATGAATAATTTGCATTGGTATATATTTTAAGGTCAATTTTGTCATATGTATATGTATTTCTGATATTGACTAAGGTATTATGATTTTGTAGTTCATTTAAAAATGTAATGTATAGTTAGAAATATAGGTTGTTAATGGATAATCATCAATAATAGTCAAGCTTGGCAGTTGCGGCGGACAGGCACGGCGTGCACTCGCGGCAGAGAGGCAAGGTTTGCGAGCTGCAATCAGGAATAGGCTTTGGGGGACCGGCATGGTGACAGAGGCAAGCGGCGGGGACCTGTGGGGACCATCACGGCGCAGCAAGCGGCAAGGACCGGCATGGCGGCAGACACAAGCAGCGGGGACCGGCGCACAATCAGGAGAGCAGATCGCCCCACTACAATTAAATCAAAGAGGTGGGCCTTTTGCTGGAGAGATCACTGGCAAAAGGGGAGCCTGGTCCTGATCCTGAAGACCCTTCGGAGGGTGAGAGGGTTCTTGGCCTGTGGCAGGAACCAGGAAACAGAGCGAGGGCATTTGGTAAGCGGAACCCTTGGCCAGCAGGGAAACCTGATCCGGTTTAAAAGACCCATTAGATAGGATCAATAGGAAGAGATGGGCAGGCGCCAAGGCAAGAATTCACCCAATAATTTGAAAAACAACATGAAAACACCAGAACCCAATGATCTTACAACAGACGTAGTTGAACACACTAACACAGAAGAAGTGGGAAAAATTGACTTTACGAAAGCAGTAGAGTCCCTTAAACAACATGTAAAAAACGGCCTTATAGAATTGGATGAGAAGTATAACAAAAAGTTTGAACAAATGAGTAAATACGTACATGATACCCTGGGAAACCAAGAGAAAATGATCAAACAGGTAATGGAAACAGTTCAAGAATTAAAAACTGAAATGAAGGCAAGGAAGAAAACACAAACTGAGGACCAGCTGGTTATGGAAAATCTAGGTCAACGAGCAGAGTCTACAGAA
>NW_004949149.1:1338404-1346378 GCF_000317375.1 Microtus ochrogaster
AATGGCAATGGGTTTTGATCCTACTGCACATACTGGCTTTGGGGGAGCCTAGGCAGTTTGGATGCTCAACTTACTAGACCTGAATGGAGATGGGCGGTCCTTGGACTTCCCACAGGTCAGGGAACCCTGATTGCTCTTCAAGCAGATGAGGGAGAGGGACTTGATTGGGGGGGGAGGGAAATGGGAGGCGGTGGCGGGGAGGAGGCAGAAATCCTTAAGAAATAAAAAATAAATAAAAGAAAAAAAAAGTCAATAAAGCAAAAAAAAGTCAAGCTTGTAGTCATGTTAGTTGAATTTTCTAGATATATAAAGAAATATTTCAGTTAAATAGGCATTTTTCATATCTTTCAAAGACTACAGAATATGGCGTTTTAAATGTTTTCATAACTTAGGGCTTTTCATGACAATGAGACACATCTGCTTCTGGCATCACCAATCTACTTCAAGAGGAAGATGGGCATCAAAGAGGCTACTTATGGAGTTTGATAGCCATTTGAGCAAGAAACTGCACTTGCTTGGACTGATGCATAAACTGGACACAAAGAACCCACAGAGAGAGGACTGCTGAACTTGCCTAAAGGTGAGATGATCCTTAGGGTTCCTGATTCATGAAAGAGTCTGTGAGACATTCTGCAGGACACAAGAAAAAGTGGCTGAACTGTCTTTAAAATTTCCTGCTTCATACAAATGTCTGCTCAAAACTATGGGCCTATAGGCTGAATATAGATGCCCCAACAGTACAGAGGAACTTTGGGTGACTGTCCAGGCAGCGAGATATCTCTGTCATTTCTAGAGTTTGGAAGTTGCTTATTTATTGTTTATGTAGGTAATATATCCTTCTGGAGTCTTTGATGGAGTTGAAGAATAAAGAGATAGTTATAGTTTTCCTTAGTTATGATAAAAGATAAAGTAGATATAAATATTGTAACCGTAATTCTTGCTTGATAACTGTTTTGTTTTATGTAATTTTACTATGTTAAAGTTAAAGCCCTTCTTTTTTGTTTAAAAAGAAAAGGGGGAAATGATGGAGGAGGGTCATCTCTCTATCTGTTGCTTTAATTGATTAATTAGTAAAGAAAACTGCTTGGCCTGATAGGTCAGAACATAGGTAGGTGAGGAAGACAGAACAGAATGCTGAGAGGAAGAAGGCAGTGAGGCAGACACTATAGCTCTCCTCTCCAAGATAGGCGCAGGTTAAGATTCTTTTTGGTAAGCCACTACCTTATGGTGCTACACACATTAATAGAAATGGGTTAATCAAGATGTGAGAATTAGCCAGTAAGAGGCTAGAGCTAATGGGCCAAGCAGTGTTTAAAAGAATACAGTTTCCATGTAATTATTTCAGGTAAAGTTAGCCAGTGCAGGAGCCAGGTGGCGGGAAGCAGCCCGCAGCTCCATCTACAGTCCACTCTCTCTATAGCTATTTAATATAATAATTGAAGTTCAAAGATAACTTAAATCAAGGGGATACAAATTTCAAAGGAAGAAGTCAAAGTATCACTATTTGTACTTCGTAAGATAATAGTATTCTGGGAGCCATGTGACTTCTTCAGGGGAGAAGACCTGAAAATAACATGAACAAGATTTTTTTTTGCAAGGCCTGGGAGAATTTAACCCATCTTTGGCAAGGGCAATGGGTAGGTTTCTGCATGACTCTGGGCATGACCCCAGGAGCATATGTGATATCAGTGCTCCTTGCTTTCCTTATACACAAAAGAAATTATATTGCCAGATGCCTCTAGTTTTATTTTTTTAAAGCAATAGATGAAATAGCTGTTGTATTAGGAAAACTTTTCCCTGATGACCCTCCCCTGGGTAATCCAGAGGGGATGTTGTTAAAAATATACAGTGCATCTAATTCAGCCTCTAAAGCCTTTGATGTTTCAAGTGTAACCATAAATTCAGGATTCTCAGGAACAGGATGTTGCCTTTCCAATGCACGTTGTGACTGGCCTGAAAGAGTCACAGAAGATCATGACAATATTACAAATCTGCATAATTGTCCTGGATGAAATGATTTTAACCACAAGAGTCTAGGAGAAATGTTAATAAGAAGATGATATCAAGAGTTAATGGGAACAGTCTAGGAAGGGAAAATGAAGCAGAATCATAGAAATACAAAACACCCTCATTTCTATAGCTGTGCCAATACTCTAGGAAGCTGAAAGGTGTGTAACATGAGAATAAAAAATAGGCACTGCCAACTACTAAGAGTAAGCTTTTAAGTTATGTAGTTTGCAGAATGATAGGAGAAAATCTAGTATATCCCCTATAGGAGATCGAGTCATATAGAATGAAGAATGGATTGATTCAGCCTTGGCTGATAAATTGATTGTGAAAGTTTAGATTTGACCAGAGATAAACATTAACCATTAAAGGCAAAACTTCCTTTCACTTTTCATGATGCTGTAACCGCATCATGTGTCAACTGGGCACATTGTTCCAACTGTAGGTGTGCCTAGTTAGAAAACTGTCTTTGTTACCTGCTATACTGCTTCTACTTCTAACATTAAGGCTACAAATCAAGTAGATAATGCTTACCAGTGAAACACTGAGAGATGGAAAGGGAAGGAGATAAGAGAACAAACTGGCCATTATTGCAATTATTAATAAAACTTTAAGGAAACAAATATGATTGTAAAACTGTTCATGCAAACTATTGAAACTGTATAAGAAAAATGTCTCAGGCTTTTTAGGGCCACTTGCTTGAAATGGGTGTGGTGTGGGAGCTTCTTCTGTCTATGTGTTGCTTTTATTGGTTAATGAATAAAGAAACTGGCCTGGCCTGATACAGCAGAGTAGAGCTAGATAGGGAAAACTAAACTGAATGCTGGAAGAAAGAAGAAAAAGTCAAGAATAAGCCATGGAGCCACTGCTGGGGGCAGACACAGCTGCAACTTTGCTGGTAGGCTACAATCCTCATTATAAAATATAAAATAATAGAAATGGGTTAAATTAAGATGTAAGAGTTAGCCAATAAGAAGTTAGAGCTAATGGGCCAAGCAGTGATTTAATTAATAGTTTCTGTGTGGTTATTTCAGGAGACTGGTTACCCAAAAGATGAACAAATGGTCTCCTACTACAAATTGGTGCACCAACATGAATAACTACATCCACATAAAAACCTGAGAAAGCTTAAAAAGGAATTCTAGACAACAAAGTTAAACATAGCCTTTGGTAGCCAATGACTTTTTTTTGTAGATGGGCTTGCAGTGAGCATGAAGGGTGCCATGGCTGCTTTAAGAGAGGTGGAATAAAAACCACATGGCTTTTTTATAAATGGCTGCTTCCTGGTTCACCAGCATAAATGGCTCTGACTCTTTAGAGTGGTCTAGCTACAGAACATTTAAATAGGGTTTGTGAACAGAGTGCTACAACTTGGTTAATGGCAACATAGACCTGCTGTCTGTCTGAAAATGTGGCTGTGAGCATGGCTCACGCTAAACAGACCTACACCCCACTAAGTTTGACTGGGTAAAGCCAAAATGCAAAGCAACCTTAAGACTAGTCAGTTTGCAGCTTAGTATTTTAAGAAGCACTTCTGGTCAGAAAATAATTACAGATGTACAATAAAAGCAGATTCAGATAAAAATAAAGTCCTCTAAATGGGCCGCAGTGTTAGCAAATGCACATAGTCTTGGGAGAGAAAAGAAAAAGAATGTAGACAGTTATTTAAAAAAGTGAATGGTTTAAAAAATGTTAAGTATTTAAAGAGACAAAGCACAGACATTCATAGATTAAAGGAGTAAAGATAATAAGATAAATATTAAAAAGTATTAGAGTAAAAACAAATAAACCATGTAATGATGGAATATACACAGAGAGTCTGGATTATGTATATTAATGTGTTTTTTTAATTATTTGAGTGTGAAGGAGCTAAGTAAAGAGAGACAATTAATTGTATGTGCTGCTAAGCTAAACCAGCATACATATTTTAAAGGTATGGTGACTTCAAAATTTAGGTCTAAGGACTTGTTGCTTTGGAAGAGATTCTGCTTTCATTTCCACAGAAGATGAGAACCTATGGATTTCTTCCAGACTAATGTGGTTTGATGGGCAAAGACCCCCTGAACAGTTGCCTTGAATACCCCTCAAAAAATTACTTCACCCAATAAACAGCAGGAAGCAGTTTGGAGAGAACTATGCCCAAATTCCCAAGTACAGTTTAAAAATGTTTGTTTATATTTAAGGGGGATATGCTATAGAGATTTGAATTGGTATGGATCTTGATTTATTGATACAAATTTAAGGTCAAATTTGTTATATGTATATTTCTGTTCTTAAGGTATTGTGTTTGTGTAGCTCATTTCAAAATGTAATGTAAAATTAATAAATACAGGTTAATAGATACTCACCTATAATAGTCAAGTTTGTAGACATGTTATTCAGGTTTTCTAGATATATAGAGATATATTTCAGTTAGACAGATAAACTTCAACATTTTCAAAGACTTTCAGAATATGGAATTTAAAATGTTTTAAGGACTTAGGACTTTTCATGACATGAAACACATCTGTTCCTGGCAACACCAATTACTTCAAGAGGAAGATGGGCATTGAAAAGGCTCCTTATTGAGTTTTCTAACTATTTGTTTAAGAAACTGCTCTTGCCTGGACTGCTTGATGTTATGCTGTATGAACTGGGTATGGAGGACCCACAGAGAAATGACTGTTGAACTTGCCTAAAGGTGAGACCATACTTTGAGGTTCCTGATTCATGAAAGACTCTGCTAGACATTCTGCAGGACACAGAAGAAAGTAACTGACAAAATGCCAATATATAGCTATCTTTGAAATTTCCTGCTTCATGGAAAAAATTGTGAGACACTACGGGTCTGTAGACTGAAGATGGATGCCCCAATAGTACAGAAGAACTTTGGGTGACTGTTCAGGGAGCGAGATGTCTTTGTCAATTCTAGAGTTTTGAAAGTTGTTCACAATATACTTTTTGCTTGCTTAGGTAATATTATAACCTTCTGGAGTCTTTGATGGATTTGAAGAATAGATAGTTATAATTATAGTTTTCCTTATAATGATAAAAATAAAGTAGATGTAAATAATGTAACTATAATTTTTGCTTTATAACTCTTAATATGTTAAAATTAAAACCTTTTTTATTTAAAGAGAAAGGGGGAAATGGTGTGGGAGCTTCTTCTGTCTATGTTTTGCTTTTTATTGGTTAATGAATAAAGAAACTGGCCTGGCCCAATAGGGCAGACTAGAGGTAGGCAGGGAAATCTAAACTGATATTGGGAGGAAGAAGACAGAGTTGAGAAGTCGCCATAGAGCTGCTACTGGAGACAGATATGGCTGGAACCTCGCTGGTAGGTCACAATCCTCATGATAAAATATAAAATAACAGAAACGGGTTAAATTAAGATGCAAAATCTAGCCAATAAAAAGTTAGAGCTAATAGGCAAGCAATGATTTAATTAATACAGTTTCTATGTAGTTATTTCAGGAGTCTGGGCAGCTGGGAAATGAACAAGCAGCCATTTACTACACAGGTAGTAAGACTTTTCTTCATTTTACTAACTTCATACATTCAACTCAGGTCATTGGGCCCATTAAGAGCATGGCTCTTAGCAATAGTATAATTAAATAACCCCAAAAAATTTACCAGAAAATTCCTGCAGCTGATAAACACCATTGGTAAAGTGGCTAGATATAAGATTCACTCAAAAAAAATCACTAGTCCTCTTATACACAAATGACAAACAAACTGAGAAGAAATGAGGGAAGCAACACCCTTGCAATAGACACAAATAACATAAAATACCTTGGGATAACTCTAACCTTGCAAGTGAAAGAAGTGTATGACAAAAACTTTAAGTCTTTTCAGAAAGAAATTGAAGAAGATATCAGAAGATGGAAAGATCTCCCATTTGTCTATGGATTGGTAAAATTAAAATAGTAAAAATGGCCATTCTACCAAAAGCAGTCTACATATCTGACAAAATCCCCTTCACAATTTCAACACAGTTCTTTATACAACTTGAAAGGACAATACTCAAATTCATATTGAAAGACCAAAAAAAAAAAAAAAAAAAAACCAAAGCCCAAAACCAGGGTATCCAAAACAGTCCTCTAGAATAGAAGAACATGCACAGGTATCACCTTCCCCGATTTCAAGTTGTACTACAGAGCTATAATGGTAGCATACCCATTTAATTCCAGCACTCTGCTGCAGAGGCAGGTTGATCTCTGTGAGTTCCAAGCCAGCCTGGTCTACAAAATGTTTTCCAGTACAGCCAGAGCTATTACACAGAGAAACTGTATCTTGAAAACAAACAAAAACCCCACATGGTATTGACATAAATACAAATAAGTTGATCAATGTAATGAAATTGAGGGCCAAGACATAAATCTGCCTACTGTTTTGTGTTTTTTTTAAATAAAAAACCAGAAATACATAATGGAAAAAAAGAAAGCATATTCAACAAATGATGCTGCTGGTCTAACTAGATGTCTTCATGTAGACGAATAGAAATAGATCCATATCTATCACCCTGCAAAAAAACTCAAGTTCAAATGGCTCAAACACCTCAAAATAAAACCAGATACACTCAACCTAATAGTAGAGAAAGAGGGGAACGGTTTTAGATGCACTTGCAGTCAGAAACTTACTGAAAAGAACACTGATCATACAGATATTAAGAACAACAATCAATAAATGGGACTTCATGAAAATGAGAAGCTTCTCTAGGGTAAAGAACACCATTAATAGGACAAAACTGAGGCATACAGTATAGAAAAAGATTTTTACCATCTCTTCATGCCACAGAGTGCTAATTTCCAAAATATATAAAAAACTCAAGAAATTAGACAACAAAAACAAATAATACACTTAAAAATGGAATACAGATCTAAATAGAGAGTTCTCAACAGAGAAATTTCAGTTGACTGAGAAGTGTTCAACATCCTTAGCCATCAGGGAAATGCAAATCAAAACAACTATGATTCTATCTTGTAACTGACAGAATGGCTAAGATGAAGAACACAAGTGATAACTCACGCTGGTGGTGTAGCAATGGGAAGACTCCTCCATTTCTGGAGGGAATGCAAGCTTGTCCAGCTTCTAAGGAAATCAATATGGAAGTTCCACATAAAATTAGGAATACATCTGCCTCCAGACCCAGCTATATGACTCATGGGCACTGGGGTGCTCTATTCTACCACAAGAACACTTGTTCAATGATGTTCATAGCTGCTTTATTCATAATAGCCAAAAATAGATGTATCTCAACAGTGAATAGATAAAGAAAAACTGGTACATTTATATAATGGAGTATTACTCAGCTGTTAAAAATGATGACATCATGAAATTTGTAGACAAATAGATGAAACTAGAAAAAAAATCATCCATAGTGAGGTGGCTCAGACCCAGAAAGACAAACATGGTTTGTACAGATTTATAAGTGGGTAGCTGTTAGGTAATAGATAATCCTGCTACAGTCCACAGACCCAGAGAGGCTAAGCAACAGGCAGGGTGAGTGGACCGAGGGTAAATGAGGATAAGAACATGAGGGTCCAGGAATGGAATGAATGGAAGAACAGAGCACCAAGAGAGATGACTGGAATTGGTGGGCATTTGGGGAGCAGTGGAGAAATATAGTGCAGTGGAAACGCTTTGGGATCTACAAGAATGACCTTATTGAGGACTCCTAGTAATGGGGAACACAGAGAAAGATTGGTCCATCTTCTGTAACCAGACAAGGCTCCCAGCAGGGAGACTGAACATCGACCCAGCCACAAATTTCTCCACCTATATGTTCTGCCTGCCAGATATGCTGGTGTGAAGATGGTGCAGAACTTATGGGAGTGACTAACCAATGACTGGTCCAACATAAAGCCCGCACCACAAAATGGAGACTGTGCCTGCCACTGCATGGACGGCCAGGAATCAGAGTCTGGGCATCCCAGAGACCCAGGAATCAGAGTCTGGGCGTCCCAGAGACCCAGGAATCAGAGTCTG
>NW_004949149.1:1347413-1361848 GCF_000317375.1 Microtus ochrogaster
TCCCAGAGACCCAGGAATCAGAGTCTGGGTGTCCCAGAGACCCAGGAATCAGAGTCTGAGCATCCCAGAGACCCAGGAATCTGAGTCTGGGCATCCCAGAGACCCAGGATAAAACCAAAAGGACTGGCAGAAGAAAAAGTCAAGGCAGTTTTTCCTATTTTGGTATATTCTGGCATGCTCATAAATCAGTGCCTAGGCCAGTTGTCATTAGACGGACATGATCCAGAAACTGATGGGAGCAGACACAGAGACTCACAGCCAAACACTAGGTGACACCAGAAAGAGAGGACCATTGGGGATGAGACCACCATGAGAAAACAGCCTACAGAATTAACTAAGCAGGGCTTATAGGGCTCACAGAGACTGGAGTGACAAGCACAGACCTCATATGGGTCTAAGCTAGGTTCTGTGCTTATACGTTATGGTTGTGTAGCTTGGTGTTCTTGTGGGACTCCTCACAGTTAAGAGTGTGTGTGTGTTGGGGGGGTGGTTTCTCTGATGCTACTTCCTGAGCTTGGGACCCTTTTCCTCCTACTGGGTAGTCTCTTTCAGCCTTGATATGAGGGTTTGTGCCTAGGCTCATTGTAATTAATTTGTTAAGCCGTGTTCAGTTGATATACCTGAGAGGTCTGATCTTTTTGAAGGGAAATCTTTTGAAGTAGATCTTGGGGAAGAGAGGAGGAGGTGGGCGGATTGAGAGGTGGCAAGGTTTAAGAGGAGTAGAGGTAAGGGAAACTGCAGTCTGGATGTAATGTATGTAACCAGTTTTTAAAAAGAAAGAAAAGAAAAAGGAGAACTATAAATACCAAGCCAAACACGAACCCTTTATCTGCATATGGTGTACTGTTTCCAAGATACACTAGGACAATTGGTGGCACGTAGCTGTGGGAGTGACAGTTCATAACTGATTTGGTTAAAGACCCACTCCACGAGATGGAACATGTACCTGACACTGCTTGGTTGACTAAGAACCTGGGGCTAGATGTCCCAGGGGTATAGTGTAAACTAAATAATACTGCTCTAAAAAGGGGGGTGGGGGAGTAGTAATAAAATGACTCCTAATGATATTCTGTTCTGCCATCATCAGAGAAGCTCCCTCCTGTAGCAGATGGGAACAAATACAGAGAACCACAAGCAGATGTTACACAGAGGGAGAGATTTTGGAATACTAAGCCAGTTGTCGTAGGAGGCTGCTTGTTTATTTTTCAGGCCACCCAGACTCCCCAAATAACCCCACGGAAACCGTATTAATTAAATCACTGCTTGGCCAATCACTTTAGCATATTCCTAGCAAGTTCTTACATATTAAATTAACCCATTGTGTATCGCCATGAGGCCATGGCTTACTGGGTAGAGTTCCAGGTAGTGTCTGTCTCCAGCAGGGCTACATGGCTTCTCAGTGACTCCACCTTCTTTCTCCCCAGTTTAGTTTTTCCTGCCTACCTCAATTCTGCCATGCGCAGGCTCAAGACAGTTTCTTTATTAACCAATGGTATTCACAACATACAAAGTGGAATCCCACATCAGCAAGAGAGGGTAAAAAAAAGACACCAAGAAAACAAGGCCATGTAAATCAGGTTGAGCAACACTCATATGAACTCACAGAGACGGACGCAGCCTATATCATGACTTCCAGATTAGTGTTCCTAATGGATTCCTTGCTGTTCCAACTAGTGGTAGCTGATTGCTGTGCCCTCTCTTAGGCATCCTTCCTTCTGTTTGTTTGCCTTGCCCAAGGTTGTATTTTAATTTTATTCCCTCTTTCTTGGTCTTCCCTCCAAACCTTCCATACTACCCTCTCCACTCTCCTCCAAATTCATGGCATTTTATTAAAAATTATTATTACATGCATATATATCACATATAGGTATATATTCCCAAATATAACCTGGTGAGTCCCTATAACAGAACTTTTTTTTGTTTTTATCTACAAGTTAACCCACATGTAATAGATGTTGCATATATTATAGTTTGAATCTAAGATCAACTTGGAAATAATGTTTAGAATTGTTCCTTAGAGGGTGAAAAGCACTTAGACAAATGTAAGCAAGAGAATGCATTATATGGCTTAATGCCTTGGAGCCAGAAACCAATATGAGACTATTGGGGGTGGAGATCCTTTAAAATGTATTAAGATGTATAATGAGTTTTCAGAAGGAAAAGTAAAGAACCTGCTCAGAATGTGCAACAGAGTTTGCTTGCCGATGCCACTCCAGAATAGCACTCAAAGGTGATGCAGAAACCATAGCAACCCCACAAGGCACCTGCCACTCAGTCATGCTAATTTCTCCTTCAGTAAACTCAGTGGCAAAAAGATGAACAAAGAGAATTAACTCATTTAGCTGTTACATGGCTTACTTTGTAATTTTAAAAAAATGTTTTATGATATAAATATATATTATTCATTATGGGGAAAATCATTTTATGCGTGACTCAATTCATGCTTCTATACATGTGTGCATTATATACTTCCTAAAACTGGCTTTAAATATATAGATCCTCAATTGTTTATCATTTATTCATGCTGTAAACATTAAAATCCTTTTTTCTAGCTCTTTTAAAGTGGACAGTGCACATTTTTCAAACACAGTCAACTGACGGTGTGGGGACTGGGGCTTCTGTTCTTCTGTCATTAGTACACATCGAAGAGCCTTACCCAGACCTGCTGCCATGTTTCTCCTTGCCTCTGCTGCCCACTGGTTCTCTTCCAGCACTCATGAGATCAGCACTTTCAGATCCCCTTATGAAAGCTGCTATAAGCACCCGTCTCTCTGTGTCTGCATCACTTCATAAAATATAGTGATCTTTGGCTATATCTGTGTTGTCACCAATGACAGAATATTCCTGTTTTGTGGCTAAGGAGTGCTGTCTTACTCACAGTGCTTCATTTCTTCATTGGCTCATTAATTAAAGGGATCCCTGATTGTTTCGTTTCTAAGTCATTGTGACTCCAACTTTAACAGACTTGGGAGTCCAGAGATCTCTTCTTCAGGGCTGCATGCTCACAAAGAGAGTGACCACAGAAGACACAGGTGTTCAATGTCCTAGAACTAGAGTTACAGATGTTTGTCAGCATTCTGATTCGTATTCTGGGAACTAAATTTAGGTCCCCTGTAAGGGGAGTACATGCTCTTAACTGCTGAACCATCTCTTTAGTACTGATATTTAAAATATATATCCTTGGAATAGCCATACTGTTTTCCCTAGTGTTTGCATTATTTACATCCCCACAAATAGCATTCATGTCTGCCCTTTTCTTCATAGCTTTAACAAGTACTTATACTTTTTGTCTTTCTTATAATAAAGTAGCAATTCTTCCTGTACTGAGGAGATATCTCATGTGGGTTTAAGTTTCCTTCCTTTTGTGATGTCTGAGCAAGTAAGGTCGTCTTGTTTGTTTGCATGTGCCTGTTGGGTAACTCTAGATCTTCCTCTGAGAAATATTCTATTTATTAAAATATCCATTTACTAGTTTTTATCTTTTACTGTTGATTTACTCAAAACCCTCATATATGTTAGGTGCTAATTCCTTGCCAGATATGCAAGGTTTTTCTACTTTTAAAAATATTATTTAATTGTTTTAATTAAAAAACTATAAATGAATTCCTTTTTCATACATTTCATACATGGCATTTTAATAAATAAAGACTACCTGAAAATCTGAGAATAAAAGTCTCACTGACTTACAGACCAGGCTGTGGTAACACACAACTTTAATCCTAGAAACCACAATGACATGCACCTTTAATCCCAGTAGCCACACTAGTTGCCATAGAAATCGGGTGGTGCTTGCCTTTAATCACTGTGGTGCAAGCCTTTAATCCCAGCCCTAGAGAGGAATATAAAATGGAGGAGACAGCTCTCAAAACACAGTCTCATTCTGAGTTTCTGGAGCAGGATTGTCATTTCTGTCTGAGGTTGAGGAAAGAGCCAGTGACTGACTATTTTACTTTTCAGATCTTCAGGATGAACCCCAATTTCTCTCTCTGAGTTTTTACTAATCGTGCTTCAATACAATATATCCTGACCACAGATTCCTCTCCCTCCACTCCTCCTAGCTCCTCTTCTCCAGGTCCATACCCACCCCCTCTGCTTTCCTTTAGAAAAGAGCAGGTCTCCAAGAGACAAAAACCAAACAACAAAACATGGTACAATAAGATAAGGCAAAGCTGGACAAGGCAACCCAAAAGTCCCAAGTGCAGGCAAAAACGTCAGAGACATACCTGTTCCCACTGGTAAGAGTCGCACAAAAACACCAAGCTATAACATATAGGCATGGGACCTGGTGTAGACACTTGCAGGCCCAGTGTTTGCAGCTTCAGCCTCTGTGAGCCTATGAGAGCCCCGTTAAGGTGACTCAGTAAACCAAACTCTCCTGGTGTCCTGCATCCCCTCTCACTCCTACAATCTTCCCTTCCCCTCTTCTGCCAGGTAACCAAGCTCTGAGGGGATGGGCCTTATGGAGACCTCCAATTTAGACTCTCTGGATAACATCTGTTTGTGGGTCTCTGCACCCACTCCATCCACTGCTGGAGGGGGCTTCTCTGATGACTGGACATGACATTGATCTAGGAATATAGTGGAATGATTTGACTGATTTTTTTTTCAGTCATGTTCCGTTCTATCCTACGTCTCTGAGTTATCCACTCTCAGGTTCCTGGCCATCTGGGCAGTGTTGGGCATGGGTTCCCTCTTGTGCATGGGTCTCAAGTTAAACCAGACATTGGTTGGCACAATTTCTGTGCCACCATTGCCCCATCACATCTTGCATGCTGGACAGATTGTAGATTGTGGGGTTCGTGGCTGGGTTGATGGGAAGCTTTCTCTTTCCATAGCCTGTAGAGAACTTTCTCATGCCAAAGAAACTATAATGTGGAGTGAAGGCCCCTGTAGTTCCCAGTTCAACCTGTGCATTCAATGAGCTGTATGGATGTTGTCCTCAGCAATGTGGTCCACTGTCCATTTTTGGAGAGAAACCCTCGGTCATAGCATCAGCCTGGCCTACTTAGAAATCTACTCCAAACTCTCTCTGTCAACAACTCAGCTGAACGCAACCCAGTCCCACCACTGAAAACCTTGTTAGCTACAAAGAATGGCCAGTTCAAACTCTGCGTTCTCCATTGCTAGGAGTCCTCACTCAGGTTAACTTCATAGATTCCAGGAAGTTTCCACTGTGCTAGGTTTCACATCACCCTCCAGTGCCCCCAGTTCCAGCTGTCTCCACCCTTTCTCTCTCTTTCGTCCTTTCTTTCACTCCACCTGATCAGTTTTGCTCCCATCCCCACCTGTACCCAGTCAACTCTATTCTATTTCCTCTCCCAGGGAGCTCTAGGCCTTCCCCTTTACCTACCTTCTCTGGGTCTGTGTATTGTAGCTTGATTATCCTTTACTTATCAGCTAATACCCGCTTTTAAGTGAACACGTGCCATATTTGTCTTTCTGGGTCTGGGTTATCTCACTCAGGATGTTTTTTTTTTTTTACTAGTTTTTATCCATTTACCTGCAAATTTCATGATCTCATTTTTTTAAAGCTAAACAATAACCTGCTGCAGATTCAACGTCTCCCCCTTTTGTTTAAGTAAGAGAGTTCCAAACCCAATACAAAATAATATACACTAGGAACAGATATCAAGTATAAGATTAAAATTACAATCAGCATAAACAATATTAAGCAAGGAACATATGCTAAATGTTTTAACAACCATTCTATCCTAAGGAGTCTAAGTCTTGTATTGGAAATAGCTTGACTAGATCATAAGAGGATGGTAACTAAAGGGTTATTTGTCTAACAGCCTAAAATGGGAGCCAGGGGCAAGAGAGTGAGAGCAGGGCTACCACTGCTTTTTAAAGCAAAAGAGACCATGCCCAAGTGGGCTGAGATAAAGGCTGTTGGCTGAAGGAGCAGAAGGAGTTCCTGCAGCAATACCCCATTGTGTAAATGTACCACATTTTTTCTCTACCCATTCTTCAATCGAGGGGCATCTAGGCTGTTTCCATTTTGGGAATAAAGCTGTTAGGAACATAGTTGAGCAAGTGTCCTTGCAGTAGGATGGCCAAGAGTGGCATAGCTTGGTCTTGAGGTAGCTATACTGGCTATACAAGTTTATACTCCTACCAGCAATACAGGAGTGCTCTTCTTGCTCCACATCCTCACCAGTATAAGCTGTCACTTGTGTTATTGATCTTAGCTATTAGGTCTAAGATGAAGTCTCAAAGTAGTTTTAATTTGCATTTCCCTTATGGCTAAGGACATTGAAAATTTATTTAAGTATTTCTCAGCTATTTAAGATTATTCTGTTGGAAATTATCTGTTTAGATCTATATCTCATTTTTAATTGAATTATTTGGGTTTTTGATATCTAGTTTCTTGAGTTTTTTTAATATATTTTGGATATTAGACTTCTATCAGATGTGGATTTGGTAAAAATCTTTTCCCATTCTGTAGGCTGATGTTTTATCTTCTTGACAGTTTCCTGTGCCTTACAGGAGCATTTCAATTTCATGAGACCCTATTTATTAATTTTTGTCTTGGTGTCTTGCTATTGGGTTCTTTTCAGAAAGTCATCTCCTGTGCCAATACACTGAAGGCTATACCCACTTTCTCTATCAGCTGTCACTTCGATGATTGTCTTCTGGGCTGAATGGAGACTTTTGTCTTTCCCTTTGTTTTTCTGTGTTGTGATGACTTTTATTGAACTGAATTGTCTTGTATCACTGAAAACTGTGGGATAAAATATATTCATAAACATAGGGTCATTTAACAGTATTAGAAGAGTATAGAATGACACTTCTTACAATACTATAAATCTCTCAGATGTAATTTTTGACATAGACCTTTATATCATAAAGAGTATATAAAATTTTGCTAGTTATATCTGTTGCACTGTGAAGTAAGTTTTTAAATTTAATATGAATTTATATATAATATGTCTAATGTTGAGCACTGTAATAAAATGACCTTCCTCCATATGTTCCTTACCGAATTGCTTGTCTGTGTGAAATGATTTGAGCACCATCTTGGCTGAAATGGTAAATAATCTAAATTGTCCCTTGGAATGTGCCTGTTCTTTGTTTCATCTGTAATTCTAAAGTAAACACAATAGAGAATTGGGCCTCAGAGCTAAACACAGCATGAATGTGAAATAAGTTAATTCTTACATCACTTCACTGCTTTCCCATGCCACACAGGTACTGTCTCTACTGCTCAGTCTTTGCTTTTAGATTATACTGCCTGTCCAAGACACATAGAAGAAGTGTTTGTTTTCTAAAAGTAGTTTTAAAAATGTGGATTCTTAGGTAAAATGCTATTAGATATATTACAAATTAATTCTTAATCTTTGGGAGATGAATTATATCTCAATTTTCTATAGAAAACTTGTTCTTTTTTTGCTTTCTTATTTTAAAAAAAAAATCAAGAAAATACTTTTGAATTTTCACACAATATCATGTGTGGTGGTTTGAAATAAAATGGCCCCCAAATGGAGTGGCACTAATAGGAGGTATGAACTTGTTGGTGTAGATATGGTCTTGTTGGAGGAAGTGTTGCAACTGTGGAGGTAGGCTTTGAGATTTTCTATGCTCAAGCTACCTCAGTTAGATGGACCACTTCCTGTTGACTACAAGGCAAGATGGAGGATACTCAGCTTGCAGGCCACCATGTCTCACTGTGGTGATAATGCAGTAAACCTCTCAACTATAAGCAAGCCACCACAATTAAATGTTCTCTTTTATGAGACTTACCATGTTATGGTTTCTCTTTCTAGCAATAGAAAGACTAACTATTACATCTTGTTTCTACAAAATAAGTATAAATGCAATGAGGATATCATAAGTCTTATGTCTTGTATGATACTTTTGAAAAGAAGTATGTAGTAATAGGAGTGGTGGGCTGCATCCCGCCACCTGGCTAGCTTTACCCAAAATAACAACAAACAAATCGTATTCTTCTAAACACTGCCTGGCCCATTAGTTCTAGCCTACTATTGGCTAATTTTCACATCTTGATTAACTCATATTTAGTGATCTGTGTAGCAGCATGAGGTGGCTTACCAGGAACGATCTTAACCTGCATCCATCTTGGAGAGAAGAGCTATGGCGACTGTCTCACTGCCTTCTTCCTCCCAGCATTCAATTCTGTCTACTCCGCCTATCTAAGCTGCTGCCCTATCAAAGGCAAAGCAGTTTCTTATTAATTAACCAATGAAAGCAACAGATAGACAGATGACCCACCTCCATCATTAGATAAACAGATGACCCACCTCCATCAGCAGTATTTCAAAATGTTCAACAAATTTATAAAGAAAAGAAAAAAAGGAGGAAAGTTCATCTTTGAGATAAATGTAAGGCAAATCCAAAATAAGACACCATCTTACCCCAGTCATAGTGGTTATTACCAAAAAGACAAGGCACAGATGATATAAATATGTTAAGAATAATGAATTTTAATTTAATTTAATAGTCAGTGGGGAATACGTTAGTGACTTTATGTCCACTGGTTAAGCTCCACTGCGATCCAGCTATTCCACTTCCAAGTATGTATCCAGAGGAAATGGAATCATGAAACATAGGAATATAGGAACATCCCTTTTCTTTATTGTGCTATTAGTAATATCTGAGATATGGAATCAGCACGTGTGTCTATCAGCAGATGAAGGAATGAAGACTATGTGGCATATGTGCACAGCAGAATCTTATTTGGCCATAGAAAGCAACAGCATTTTATTACTTATATAAAAATGAATGGAAATGTGGGACAATCTTTTAAGTACAATGATTCAGGTTCAAAAATGTAAATGTACTCTTTCATATGAAGATTTTTTTAAAAAGTCAACTGGGGTGTATAATAATGATTAGATGGGGGAAAGTGTGATCTGCTTGTGTGTGTTTGGGAAATTCCTAACAGAAAACAATGGAAATAATGAGTTCTAATGTTTCCTGGAATACTAGCACAGTCACAGTTCATAGTAGCCTGTTATATATTTTATGAATACATAATGGGAAGAGAAGAGTTTGAAGGCTCTGTATCAGGACACATCACACACACTAAAACATCACACTGTACCCATAAATTATAATATGTACAATTATCATGTGTTAGTCAAAATTTAAATACTTAAAATGAAATATTCATTATCCTAATTTGATCACTGCACTTTGAGTACATATATCAAATTATAATATGGTGTTCCATAAATCGAGACAGTCATTTAAATAATTAAAAGATGTATGTCAACCTAAAAGGAGAAATCATATTAAATAATGGATTTCTATTAATGTTTAGTTATAGATTTCTGTAAGATAACATTTCAGCATGTTCTTTCTCCTCTAGGATGTTCTTTAGATATCATTAAGTCATAGCTCTTAGAACCATCTGAAACTCAGACTCTGTGCTCTGAAGCCTTATCATATTAGCAGTTAGCCCATCATGTAATCAAAATAACTTTATTGGAAAGAATGAACTTTTATCAATTGCAAATTCATTTTTGTTTGTCCAATTTGACAGGGGGAAATGTCCTGGTTTCTTCTTTTTCTGTCAGGTAGCAAAAATTGCTTATCATTATTACTATTATTATTGTTTTACACATCAGCAAGTCAAATACACAGAGGCAACCTTATTTTTACACATGTAATAGTAGCCTTGGATGAATTCATATCTAAGAAATCCACCCATAGAGTGCTGCAGGCTGCTGTTCTAAGGGGCTACATGGTCCCAGTATTAAAATGAGAAGCTGAAATTCATTGCTCTAACACAAACCAGAATGTTCCTTTTAAAAATTCCTTTAAAAGTGTTCTTATCATGAAATAAGAAACATTTATTTTGAACTAATGCAAGCCATATGTTATATAGTTTTCCCCAGGAAGGTTTAGAAAGATCACTGTTCATGTCAGAAGAACTGGCCCTTCCCACAGCCCACACCATTCCAGGTCATTGCCTACACTGCTTCAAAACCCTGCACCAAACACCAGTGGACTTCCACAACTTCCACCAGGGCAGGCCACACCAGTCAGAATAGACTCCTGCTAAGGTACAGGCAACACCAATCAGATGAACAGAGACCCCTTTGTGCACCAAAGGCCAAGCTAACCTCCAGAAAGCCAGCTCCCAACTTGGATAGAGACTCCCTACTAGATCAGAGGCCATTCCAGCTGCCAGAAATCCAGGAAAAAAGTAAAAATACAAAGAGGAAAGAGAAAATAAGGAACACACCCATCCATCAAAGACTATCTCAGATAAGGGCCTATACCTAATTATCCCAAACACAGATGCTGATCAGCAAGAGTCAGGGCAATAAGGAACCACCAGAGCGCAGCTATCCTATGACAACAAGACCTGAAGAATCCAATGCAGACAAAGCACAAAAATGACCTTAAAAACAACTTTATTAAGATGATAGGGGTCCTTAAAGAGAAAATGAAAGGATCCCTTAAAGGTACAGACTAACAAAACATTGGAAGAAATCAATAAATCTCTTAAAGAATATGATGAAAGCCAAGAAAAAACAAACAAGTAAAGGAAACTATTAAAGACATAAAAATAGAAATAGAAGCAATTAAGAAAACACAAACTGAAGGAATTCATGAATTGAAAAATCTGGGTGAGCAGGAAGTTCAGATACAAGCATCATCAATAGAGTATTAGAAATGAAATAGAGAAATTCAGCTATTGAAGATACAGTAGAAGAAAATGGATTCATCATTCAAAGAAAATAATAAATTTTAAAAACTCCTAACACAAAACATCAAGAAAATATAAGACAGCATGAAAAGACCAAACTTAAGAATAATAGGAATAGAAGAAGGAGAAGAATCCCAGCTCAAAAGAAACCAAAAAATATATTTAACAAAATCATAGAAGAAAATTTCTCTAACTTAAAAAAGGGCATGCCATTAAAGATACAAAAAGCTTACAGAACACCAAACAGATTTGGATCATAAAAGAAAACCCCTGCTTCACATAATAATCAAAACACTAAACATATAGAAAAAAAGGAAAAATATTAAAAGCTGCAAGGGAAAAGGCCAGTAACATATAAAAGCAGACCTAATAGAATTACTCCTGATGTTGCAATAGAGATTCTAAAAGCAAGAATGTCCTAGAAAAATGTCTTTCAAACTGTAAGAGACCACAGAGGCCATTCCAGAAAATATACCCAGCAAAACTTCCTGTAATCAAAGATGGAGAAAACAAGATACTTCATGACAAAGTCAAATTCAGTCACAATATCTACCTACAAAGTCAGTCCTGCAGAAGGTACTAAAAGGAAAACTGTTGTGGTTATTTGATCACACTGTGAAGATGTGTCTCTCTGTTCTTCTTTGCATACCTAAGGCACTTTCTGATTGGTTTAATAAAGAGTTGAATAGCTACTCAGAAGATGATAGGCAGGACTTATGCGCAGAGCTGGGAACTCTGATTATAATTTGAAAAGCATGGAATTTGTCAGCAAAAAATGGAGGAAGTCAGACAAATGGTAAGGAGGAAAGGTAGCCACATGGAAGAATGTAGATTAATATAAACAGGTTAATATAAGTTATAAGAACTAGTTGGGAACAAACCTAAGCTGAGGCTAAGCTTTCAAAATTAATAAAAGGTCTCCATTTCATTATTTGGTAGTTGGTACTCCAAAGGAAGTCCAGCTACAGAAGACACCAACCCACAAAAGTTAACTATACCTATAATAACATAGACAATAGAAAATCTTATACCAGCAAAGTACAAAGAAGGGAAACACACACATGTGCGCGCTCGCACACACACACACACACACACACACACACACACACACACACACGTGCACATACACACATTGTTACCACCACCAAAAATAAAATGACAGGAATTAACAATCAGTTTCAATAATATCTCTCAATATCAATAAACTAAATTCACCAATAAAAAGCACAGGTTAAAAGAATGGACATGAAAACATGAACAATTCTTCTTCTACATACAAGAAACACATGTCAACATCAGAGACAGACATCACCTCAGAGAAAAGGCTGGGAAAAAACATTTTCATTCAAACAGACAAACCTAAGAAGAAAGCTGATGTAGTTATGCTAATGCATAACAAAATAGACTTCAAAACAAATTTAATTGAAAGAGATGAAGAAGGACATTTAATATTCATCAAAGGAAAAAATCCACCAAGATGATGTCTCAATTCTGAACAACTGTGCCCAAAATTCAAGGGCACTCACATTTGTTAAAGAAACATTACTGAAGTTAAAATCATACATAAAACCCCACACCCACACATTAATAGTGGGAGAATTCAATGACCCCCACTCTCACCAATGGTTGAGTCATCCATCCATCCACAAACTAAACAGTGAAATAATGGTGCTAAAAGACTTTATGATCAAATGAACCTAACAGTATCCACAGAATATTTTACCCAAACACAAAAGAGTATACTTTCTTCTCAGTACCTTGTGGAACTTTCTCCAAAACTGAGTATATATTCAATCACAAAGCAGATTCAAAAAAAGTGAAATAAATCCCTGTATTTATCAAATCACTGTGAAGAAAAATTAAGATTTCAAAAACAACAGAAAGCTTAGAAACTGATAGAAATTGAATAATTCTCTACATAAAGAAAAAAATAAAAGACTTCTTATAATTCAGTGAAAATGAATAGACAACATACCCAAACTTATGGGACAAAAAAAGTGGTGTGGGAGGAAACCTCAGAGCTTCTAAATAACTTCCTGAAGAGCTTAGACAGATCTCATACTAGTCTATTAACAGCATATGTGAAAGTTATAGAATTTAAAAAAAGAAAGCAAACTGAAGAGAAGTAGATGGCAGGAAATAAACTCATGAATTAAGTCAGTAAAATAGAAACAAAGGAAACAGCACAAAAAAATCAATAAGATAGACAAACCTGTATCCAAACTAACTAAAAGGCAGAAGGAAAATATCAAAATTAAAAAAATCAGAAAGGAAAATGGAAATAGAATAACAGACACCAACTCCAAAGAGTAGTTAGGTCATAATTCAAAAACTTGTACTGCATTATTTTGGAAAAATCTAAAATAAATGTACAAGTTTCTCAAAAGATATAACAAACTTAAATCAAGATCAGAAAAACAATGTAAATAGGTCTATAGCCCCATAGGCAAAAAAAAAAAGCACTCATTAAAACTCTCCAAATCAAAAAAGCCCAGGGTTAGATGGTTTTAGCACAGAATTCTAACAGAAGTTCAAAGAAGAAGTAAAATCATTACTCCTCAAATTATTCCACAAAATAGAACAAAAAGGACATTACCAAATTCTTTCTTTGAGGCCACAGCCACACTAATACCCAAACCACACAAAGACTCAACAAAGAAAAAGAAGTACAGATGAATCTCCCTCATGAACATAGATGCAAAAATACTCAATGAAATACTCTCAATAGAGTCCAACAAGACATCAAAAAGATCATCCAACACGATCAAATGGGCTTCATCTCAGACATGCAGGGATCGTTCAACATATAAAAATCTGTCAATATAATCCACCACATAAACAAACTAAAAGAAAAAAAAACACATGATCATCTCTTTAGATACTGAAGAAGCCTTTGACATACTCCAATACCCCTTTATAATAAAAGTCTTAGAGAGATCTGGGATACAAGATACATACCTAAACATAACAAAGGCAATAAACAGCAAACCAATAGCAATCATCAAATTAAATGTAGAGAAACTTGAAGCTCTTCCACCGAAATCAGGGGAAAAAAACAAAGTTGTCCAATCTCTTCCTATCTATTCATTATGGTACTTGAAGCTTTATCTACGACAATAAAAGGGTTAAGGGGAGAATACAAACTGGAAGGGAAGAGGTCAAGTATTGCTATGCTATTTGCAGATGATATGATAGTAGACATACGCCACTTGAAAAATTCTGCAGAGAACATGTATAGCTGGTAAATACCTTCAGCAAAGTGGCTGGATCGAAAACTAACAAAAAAAAATCGGTAGCCATCCTATATGCAAATGATGCTCAGGCTGAGAAAGAAATCAGGAAAACAAAACCCTTCACAATAGCTACAAATTATATAAAATACTTGGTGTAACTCTAACCAAGTCAGTGAAATAACTGTATGATGGCATTTCAAGTCTTTGAAGAAAGAAAATTTTGAAGATATCAGAAGATGAAAAACTCTCACATTTTTACCAAAAGCAATCTACAGATTCAATGCAATGCCCATCAAAATTCCAACACAATTTTAAAGACCTTGAAAGAACAAGAATCAACTTCATATGGAAAAACAAAAAACCCAGGAGAACTAAAACATTCCTGTACAATAAAAGAAATTCTAGAGGTATTGCTACTCCTGATTTCTTTTTTTTTAATTTATTTATTTATTAAGGATTTCTGCCTCCTCCCTGCCACCGCCTCCCATTTCCCTCCCCCTCCCCCAATCAAGTCCCTCTCCCTCATC
>NW_004949149.1:1363058-1368176 GCF_000317375.1 Microtus ochrogaster
GCGAAGATCTTCTCCCAGTCAGTGGGTTGCCTTTTTGTCTTAGTGACAGTGTCCTTTGCTTTACAGAAGCTTCTCAGTCTTAGGAGGTCCCATTTATTCAGCTACTCCTGCTTTCAAACAGTACAGAGCAATAGTAATAAAAACTGCATGGCACTGAAACAAAAATAGACAAGTTGATCAATGGAATTGAGTCAAAGACCCAAATATAAAACCATGCACCTATGGACACCTAATTTTTTTTTAACAAAGCAGCCAGAATTATATGACAGAAAAGAGAAATTATCTTCAAAAAGTGGTGCTGATGTAGCTGAATGAAGCACGTAGAAGAATGTAAACAGATCCTTATCTATCACCTGCACAATACTCAAGTCCAAGTGGATCTAAGACCTCAACATAAAACCAAGCACACTGAACCTGATTCAAAAGAAAGTGAGGAATGTGCTCGAAAGAACTGGCACAATAGAAAACTTCCTGAAAAGGACACCAATAGTTCAGTTACTAAAATCAATGCCTAATAAATAGGACCTCATGAAACTTAAAAGCTTCTGTAAGACAAAGGGCAAAATGACAGCATATAGAATGGCAAAAGATCTTTATCAACCCCACATTTGATAGAGGGCTAATATCCAAAATATATAAAGAACTCAAGAAACTAGACATCAAAAATCCGAATAATCTAATTGAAAGTGGGATACATATCTAAACAGAGAGTTCTCAACAAAGGAATCTTGAAGGACTGGGAAACACTCCAAGACATGTTCAACATCCTTAGCTAGCAGGAAAATGAAAATAAAAAGAACACTAAGATTCTATAAGGGTAATGTTCCTTGTACAAACTTGTACAGCCCCTTTGGAAATCAGTATGGAGGTTTCCCAGAAAACTGGAACTCCATCTACCTCAAGAAGCAGCTAAATCACTCCTGGGCATATACCCAAAGGATGCTCCACTATACCATTGGGACACATGCTCACTATGTTCATAGCATCTTCATTTACATTAGCCAGAATCTGGAAAGCCAGGTGTCCCTCAACCAAAGAATGGATAAAGAAAATGTGGCACATTTATCCAACAGAGTATTTAGTCAGCTGTTAAAAACAATGGCACCGTGAAATTTTCTGGCAAATAAATGGAACTAGTAAAGATCATCCTGAGTGAGATAATCCAGACCCAGAAAGACGCACATGGTATAAACTCACTTATAAACGTATATTAGCTGTAAAGTAAAGCATAATCATGTTACAATGCACAGACCCAAGTGGCTAATAACAAGGAGAGGTGACAGTGGGATCCATGGATCTTACTGTGAAGGGGAAGTAGAATAGACGTTGTTGATGGATGGCGATGAGTCTGGATGGGGGTTTGGGGGTGAGAACAGGAGGAATCAGCTGAATGGAAGGTGGAAGGAGAGAGTCCATGGAGACTGAACTGGATTCTGGGGACATCTTTGGGGCAAGCTAGAAACCTAGTGCAATAGAAATTCCAAGGAATATATGAGGATGACCATAGCTAAGATTCCTAGGAATGAGGGGAATCGAGCTTGAACTGGCAATCTCTGTAACCAAGAAAGACTTCCAGTGAAGGAATTGGGAACCCTTTGTCTTACAATTGTTTCCAGCCTGAAAGATGTTCTGAGGCAAAGATGGTGCAGAAAAGCTGGGAATGACCAATCAATGTATGGCCCAACTTGACACACATACCATGTGAAGTGACTCACCTCTGAAGTCTAGGGCTCAGAAGCAGGATTCTCAAGAGAATTAGAGAGAACCAAACATGACTGGCAAAGAAAGTCAGTGAAATGATTCCTATGAGTATAAATTTATACTCGTAGACTTGTGCCTAGCCCAACTGTCATGAGAGAGGCTTCACCCAAAAACTGATGGAAACAGATGCAGAGACTCACAGACAAACATTAGGCCAGTGAGGTCGATGGCATGACGTGAAAACACACAGAGTTCACTAACCTGGGCTCACATGATCTCAGAGACTGAAAAGATAACAAGGGAGCCTGCCTGACACTGTACCTCGGCCCTTTGTATATCTGTGACAGGCGTGTAACCCGGTCTTTGTAGGAGACTTCTAACAGTCGGGCAGAAGCTGTCTCTAACTCTATTGCTTGCTTTTGGGACCCATTCCTCCCACAGTCTTAATAGAAAAGGATCTCTCTAGCCTTACTGCTTTTTGATATACCATGACTGGCTGATATCCATGGGATACCTGCCATTTTCTGAACAAGAATAGAGGAGGAGGAGTGGATGGTATAGAGAAGACCAGAGGAGGAGGGTTGGCAGGAAGAAGGGAGTGGAAACTTTGGTTGGGATGTAATACAATAAAATAAAATAAAAAATTAAAAACCAAACAATCCAAACAAACAAAGCAACAAAAGACCACTACTCAATTCATATAGGTCACCAATGATAATGAGAGAAATAATTTTATCAAAGTAAGATGTGGTGACTTAATAAATTTAGTGAGGTTATTTGCAGGACTATGAATGAGGGTCTCCCATAGAAACACAGGATTCAATGGCAGATGTTTCAAAGCCAAAACTCTAGAGCACTTTTCACAACTTGCCTAAACAAGTATGAGAATTGCTTCTTTCCCAGAAGTCCTTGCTGCTAATTTAATCTAGTGGAAGCAGAAACTATGTGAATTTTATAAGTTTAATGAGGTTCTTGAGACTTGTGAGTTATGTTTCTCCTGTTTTAAAAGACCTTCCTCCACAATAGAGAATAGTCCTTTGAGGATATTGTTACACATCATTTGGGAATTACTTTAGAATAAATTTACATACTCAAACCCACCTCTAAATTGATTAGGTTCAGCTCAGCAAGCATCCATTGAGCATATACTATATACTGGGCACAATGCTAGGAGCTTGAAATCAAGAGCAAGTAAAATGATGGCCTCATCTGGAATACATTTACAGTCTTATGGACAAGATGAATGGGGCAACTAAAGTTTTGATATCATGAAGGCATTAGATTAAACAAAAAATATAATTTGTTGTTACTGAATAAGAAGAAGGAACAAAGGAAAAGCTTGCTCAAAGATGCTGAAGACGTATCCTAAAGGATAATAGAACCAGTTATAGGACTTGGGATAATGTTCTCTCTCCAAGCTTTGCCATATTATATGGTGATCAAATAAATTCCATGTTGTCTATTAGTGGATGCAAATATGTGCTTCTATCTATGTGAGGTATGTCTATATCTATTTATGTATCTATCTCAGTATCTATATATCTATATCTATATATCATCTATCATGTCTGTCTATCATATGTCTGGTATGGGAGAATTGTCCGTATTCTGTCAATCATGTTCTATATAAATGATGATTGGCCAGGCAGAAAGTATAGGCACAGACCACCAAAGAAGCAGGATGTAATAATATACCTGGCTGAGAAAGGAACTGAGCCATGTGGCTAACATAGATAAGAACAATGGGTTAATATAAGTTACAAGAGCTAATAAGTAGCCTGAGCTAATGGGCCAATCAATTTATAACCTAATGGGAGATCTCTGTGTTATTTTCTTTGGGGCTTGCTGGCTATGGGAACTGGGCAGGACAGAAATTCCCACAGCCAGCCCTCATGTTACATATGTCTGTCTGTCTGTCTGTCTGTCTGTCTACCTACCTACCTATCTATCCAGCTTACAAAATAATGTTTAGAAAAATAATCAGGTTCAATCAAGAAACCATGGTTGTGCCAGCTAGACAGTTCAGTAAGTAAAGGCACTTGGCATCAAGACTAAGAACCTAAGTTCAATTCAAATGGTAAAAGAAAAAACTGACTCCTATAAGTTGTCCTGACCTCCACACTTATGCCATGCCATGCTTGCCCCTCAACAAATAAATAACTGTAAAAATATCTAGAATGAACAAAGTGCTTCTTCAAAAACAATATGGCAATCTAACAACCAGAATTATCTTTGGATAGTCTCAATTTCTCATGTCCTTTAAAGTCTGTCTGTACACAGGCTAGCTTATATTTAGTTTTTCAATTTCAGATAAAAATGTGAATTTTTTTAAATGAAAATGACCAATTTATATGTATTTATTCATGAGATTTTTTTAAAAGGACAGTGGAAAGATGTACTTGGCAAGTTAAAGACATGTATGTATGTGTGCACACCCCCCCAAATGATACAACTCAGTTTGCATCAGATTTATTAAGTCAAATCAATTTTACAGACATTTAGTCAAGAGTTTAATTCCATTTGATCTTCTACCTGGTAATCCTCATTTCCCACTGTGTCTTCCTGCAATTTATTTTAACATGTTTGGACATCGTTAGCAAAGGAAATAGCATCGTTGAAGCTGTTGGATAAAGAAGAGCCTTCAGACGTATCAGAGAGAAAACAATCAAACCCATACAATGAGTTGTAGAGTCACATGATCAAATATAGTGGATATTCATGCTGCTTGTGAAGACTGAAGATACTTAACTAGTAGATGCTTTCCAAGGCTTTCCAAATAGCAATGATAATAAAGAAGAGTCTATACCAGATTTCTTATTCTCCAATAGATACCTTAAATGGGAGACTCTACTAATAATTGTTGAACAGCCATTTCTGCTGGGTAAATGATATGCTTTCTGTTATTTTCTTCTTCATTACATTTTAGGGACAAGTTTGAGATGAAACACAAAAATTAAATGGCCTACTGCCAGTTACATCACAAGAATTCAAAGCAGGGCTTCCCTCTAGGTCCTTAGTCTTTGTATTCTCAACTATTTGTTGGATGCTTATAAGAAAGCAAATAAGACCCATGAAAAATTCCAAGTCATCGAACTAAATACTTCCATTTTAAAGAAATAAGAGTTGGGAGTTGAAATATTCAATCATTATAGTCATGCAAATATGTTTACTATAAAAACTATCCTAAACATTTAATGCCAATTATGTCATTGAATCTTCAAAACAATTGCTTGATGTAGATTTTAAGTGGCAACAAGAAAAATTGAAATGTATCATGAAGTCTGAATCCAGAACATGTTTCATTCATAATTGCCATACAGTTTCCTCACAGACTTCTTTGCACATTGAAAGTCACTAGGTTTTAAGAAGCATATTCTCGCCGGGCCATGGTGGCGCATGCCTTTAATCCCAGCACTC
>NW_004949149.1:1368279-1390038 GCF_000317375.1 Microtus ochrogaster
AAACAAACAAAAAAAAAAAAAAAAAAAAAAAAAAAAGAAGCATATTCTCTTTCAGGCAATACATGAGTGGAAAAGTGAGAAGTTTCTTTTTTTTTCACTTGGCTACTGTTTTACTAACCTTGTCTTTGCATATAATTGGAATGCATTACTGCAGGCTTCTTTAACCACAAATGCTAAGAAGAGTTATGTGCTTCTAGCCTTGGTACAAGCAAGTAATACCTACTTCTAGAAATGAATTATTAGATTTCATAAATATTTTTATTTTATTAAGATTTTAGATATTTGTAGAAATAAAAATCTTCTTGCTCTCAAACACTGTGCCCTAAGTCAAATCTTTTTCCAAATACCATCAAAGGATGCACGCTTCTGTTGGGCTCCATCTGTCAGAAGAGATGTAGGTGCATGCTGATTAAATGTTTTTTTCCTGATCTGTTTACATCCAGTGCTAATACATCTGCTAACATCAGTCATTTCATTGAGCTCAGGGTTCCCCTCTCAGGGAAGCGGCTTCTCTGATGATCCAACTCTACTTTCAGCCACAGAAAACTGAGATGTGCTTCTTCTCCATTTCTCCACCAACAGAGACAGCAAATGCAAAGGGAATTTTCCTAGGCTAATAATATGACTCACCTTGAAAATAGCATTGAGGGTGAAGAATTGATGATTTTCATGAGGGTATTTTGAAGGGTAACATCCTAAGTCTTAGATGTTCATTTTTGTTGTTGTTGTTCAAGTTTGAATGGAAAATCTTGCTTCAGTTGTATGTTGTGGGTTCAGCCATTTGGGGCATTGCTCTGCAAATCAAGAAGATGAAATCTGTCAGTCTCTGAAGAAACCTACTACAAGTTCAAATGTATCCAAAATCCAGCTTAGAAATTATGTAAGAGTTACCGACAGCCACCCCTTTTGGTGGCATAAAGGTACCATCAATAATCCAGCCTTGAGGAATCATGTCTGTGTCCTCAGCCCTCAAAAGGATAGTTAGTCAAAGGGATAGCGAGTTAGAGGCCAACCTCAGCTGCATAGTGATACCAAGTCTCAAAATGAAAGAGACAGCAGATGTGAGGGAGGCATCAATGCACTTTAGTTTATGGCACAGTTAAGAATCATAGACCATTGAGATTCAACCTAAGTCAGTTTGGTCAGCATATGCTATATGATTATTTTCCTTGAGTATTACTGGTCTCTAATAGCTATGTGTATATGGGACGATAGGTCTCCCTACTTCATTCAAGACACAGCCACTCTCTGACTGAATTCATTCATTCATGCGGAGAGTAATACAGCATGAGATAAAACACAGACCTTACCGCATAGTCAGAGTTTGGGGTTTTCTGACAATAATAGTAAAATTTTGCCTTGAAGTGAATGTTGCATTGCTTTACCTAATATTAAGCTAATTCAGGAGCCCTAAGATGTGGGAATGACTGGCTAAGTAAGAGCATTGAGGACTGAGTTCTAAGTTGTTAATTTCAAGGTGAAAGATAGAGGATTCTTCATGGAATCTAGTTCCTTAAATGCTACCCTACAGTTTTCTTTACAGTTCTTTGTGTCAACAGATCTTCAATACAATTCCTTCTCCAAAAAAGATTACCTTTAATACATAGTTCGCAAATTAAGAGTATCTCATCAAAGCTGAAGACATGGCTTGGCAGTTAGAAGCACTTGCTGTTCCTGCAAAGGACTTGGATTTGTTTCTCCCAACCACCTCTACCTCCAGTTCCAAGGGTTAAGACACCCTCCTTTGGATTCCTCAGGCACTGCAGGCAAATTTTTAACATACATACATATAGACTCATCCATAAAATCGATATAAATAAATATTAAATCAGAATATCTAATGTTGGGGAAATACAAAGATATGTGTAATTTCTTCTAGTTACATCCTAAATATTACAATAATCTTTTAAATTAAAATTGTTATCTAACATTTGCTTCTTTTCTTCTGAGTAGAACATCTGACTGCTCCCATATACTGTAGACCTAAAGTGACATTATCAACATTTGGAACATTATCAAGAAAAGAAATAACAAATGGGGGCAAAGAAGTGGGCAAGAGGAAGCTTTTCACACTGCTGTTCCATGTGCTCACTGGCACAGCCACTGTGGAAATAAGTGTAAAGTGTGTCTATAAAGCCAAAACTGCCATCTGGCCCAGCTGAACCACTTCTCGGCATGTACCCAGGGTTTTAGTGGAGATGGGAATCAGGATGATTGGGGGATGAAGGGGTGAGGAGGAGGTCAAAGAAAGCTAATTTTTGAAATGCCATGATGAAACCAGCTTCTGTGTAAGCTAACCAAGAAAAAGTTCTCACTCTCTGCTGAGGGCCTGCCTTGCTGTGTGCTCTTCCATGTTACTCCAAAGAAATGTTCTGAATCCCCACAGTCCCTTGATAGATGAGACCTTTGCTAGAATGTCCCAGGCAGCATTGATGCCTCTTCTCATTGTGAAGTAGTAAACTTGGGTGTGGATGCTCAAGTCTTACTGCTTCAAGGTGCAGACCTTTTAACTATTGCTGAAGCTGTCACAATGGCGCCAAAGGAAAAGCAGTGAGCACTGAACAGACTTGGGGAAGTAACAAAATTAACAAAATAATGGGATGGCAGTTGTAAAGTCAATTGATTTAAAGGATAAACATAAAAATATCAGAGCTAAACTTGCTCAAGATATTACTACTACCACACATGAAGAAGCTGGGGGGGGGGGGGGGGCTCCACAACAGCTAGAATTCTGACATGCTCTGTTGCTTAGGTGGGCATTGAGAAGCACAGCAAAGGTGCATATCTGGTGCACAGGCTCTGCAGACATAAAGAATCCCCCCACACACACACCCAGAGTCCTTTCTTCCCGACAGTTCTTCAACACTGTTGGAGCTAGAAACAGCAAACACAATTATTAGGTGATTGATTTACCAGTATGACTTAAAAGACTGTTGCACACATAGTTTTGCTTTCAAAGGCTGTAATAATCTTAAGAGGGTGCTCAGGATCAGATTTGGTCAAACTCTCTTTGTTTCTTCAAGGAAGAACATTTACTATGAAGTCTCCTCAGGTTGGTGAAGAATGTGTTGACTTTGGGGGTTTTATTTTTAACTGCGTTTTCATACTAAAATTGCCAGGCTGTATTAATATAAACTAATTTTGGAATTCATTGTGGGAGTGGGTATTATATTATATCTGTATTGCAGTTTCCCAAAACCATAGAAAACTGAGTTGCCAGCACAGGGAGTAGCTGTGTTAGAGATCATAGCTTTTGAAATTGGTACCCATTTTTCTTCATCAAGGAAGTGCAAATGGAGTGGGAACTGAATTTGACAGTAGAATAGAAATGCATTTTCCTATGTGAATTTTTATGAAGATAATGAAAAATAAATTAAAACAATGCCAGTTTTATTCATGCTTAATTTATTCTCAGGAAGCTAGAAAATTTTCTCTTCTATGGGAGTGTTTATATTGGTCATCTCTTTTCTGAGATTGCTCCCTGAGACAGTCGACCAAGAGTACACATGGAGGAGGGCTTCCTAAATGATTCAGTCAAAACCTGCCTGCTCCAGCTGTGAGTGGCTCATGAAGCCCACTCTGAAAATCTTCGGTGATCACCAGCCCACACTGGAGTTTGCTGTCAGCTTTTCTGTATAGTAGTATTGCGGGGGGATACGTACCACAACATGTGTTGCTGTAGCAGTAGGCAACTGCTACTTCCCTTGTTGCTGCATAGCAAATATCGCTGCAAGAAAGCACCCGGTTTAGCAACCATGGCAGCTGGACGAGAGCTGGCAGGCCCTTACTACCTTACGCAAACTTCGAACTCCTCCAGTTAAGGAGATGAGCCAAGATTTGTCATACGGGATCTTGTTACTTTACTTACATGGTGTTGCTTTGCCAATTTGGGTCTTTAAATTGGGCTAGATTTTCCAGAAAGGAAAAACAGAATGCCATATATTCCCTAGATTCTCCTGGTAACATATTTTTAATTGAAAACAAGTTTTGTTTTGGTTTGGTTTTTGGTTTTCTTGTTCTTTTTCTTATTTTTTATTTTTTGGTTTTTCGAGACAGGGTTTTTCTGTAGCTTTGGAGCCTGTCCTGGAACTTGCTCTTGTAGATAAGGCTGGCCTTGAACTCACAAGTTTTGTATTATATTAACTTTTTTGCTATTTAAAACAATTTTTAAATTGAAATATATTTTGATCATATTGTTCCCTTCACCCAAATCCTTCCATGTCCTCTCCCTCTCCCTACCCACCTAAAATCCAAGAAAACAAGACCATGCCCCAAAAGGTAAAAACTCTCAATAAAACACACACACACACACACACACACACACACACACACACACACACACACACTCACACACTCACAGGCAACCACTCCTGAACATGAAGTCTGTCCTGAGGGGCTGATAGACCCAGTGACACTCCATTGGAGAAAACAAATTTTCCCTCTCCCAGTAGGTGTAAGGGACAGTTCAGTTGTTAACCTTTACCCTAGCAGCTATGTATTCATTCATTCATTTTTAAATATAGCAATATATAATAAGCTAAAACAAAACTTATCCCATAGATGTTGAACAAGACAAATGAAGAGAAGAGAAAAAAGTTTTGTGTAATGTGTTTGATCATGTTTCTTTTCTTCCAAATCCTTTCAGGTCCCCCTGCACCATGGCTACCCAAAATTATGTTCCATCTCTCTTTCTAAACAATGAACAAGAAAGAAAGAAAGAAAGAAAGAAAGAAGGGAGGGAGGGAAGAAGGGAGGATGGGAAAAAGAAAGGGAGGGAATAAAGAAAGGAGGGAGGAAGAAGGAGATCATCATGCAAGTTTTTAAACTCTCATCATCTGCCTGTTTGTTTCTTCTTCCCTCTATTTCCTACAAATAGAATATGAAACTCCTTTTTTGCAGAGTATACCTATGTCATGCCAACATAATATATATTGTATGATAAGCAAATACTTAGGCTAATAAGATTGAGTTGACAATAATAGGTGAACAAACAGCTCTAAAACCACATCATTTCCTTGACAGCTAGAGGTATTCAGAAAGTAACATAGCTTGCCTGTCTATCACTAACCTTTAAACTACATGCTTTGGGTGGTGATGAGAAGTGTCATTGGAGAGCACAAAATTGCATTTATGCCACCCCACACTCTCTTCTGCATTTTTTTTGTAAGCAGCAAGGAAACTTTATATAAATCCATGCAATAGTACAGCTCAGAAAGAAATACACAGCCAACAGTGGCAGAAAACCACATAAGTGACAGTAATCAAGAGCCCCGTTGTCATGTGGGGCTTTCTTTTTATGGAGTTTGACCGATCAGCTGTATAACACAGGTGACTCTCTGACTTGACTGGCCAGCTTGGATGACATAATTCTTTGTTCATTGCACACATCCTTCCCCATAATGTATTTGATTTTAATTAAAAGCATGCCCGCCTAGGCATACATGGAAGGTCGGTGTGGTAGCAAATCTTGTTTGTCAACTCGACATACCTGGGAAGAGGGACCCTAGGTTGAGGAACTGCCTCCAATAGATTGTACTGTCTTGTGGGTTTGTTTGCGGAGTGTTTGCTTGATTGCTGGTTGATGCAGGAGGGTCTAGCTAACTGTGGGCAGCAGCGTCCCTAGGCACATGGGCCAGGGCTGTTTAAGAAGAGTAGCTGAACATAAGCCAAGAATCAGGCCATTGAAACAGCATTACTCCAATTCCTGCCTCTAAATTCCTGACAGGAGTTCCTGTCTTGGCTTCCCTCAGTGATGGACCGTAACCTGTAATGCGTCCTCCGAGTGACGTTCAAGGCTGGTATACTGGCTCGGATGCAGGGAGAGACAGGGAGTTGGAGAGGTGGAAAGTCAGCCTTGCAAGGGAGTAAAATCAGTAAAGCCAGGGCTCTAAGACTCCAGAGCTCCCATCTTCTCTCCGGTATCATCCTACCTCTGTGTTCAGTGTCTGCGATTGTCCCTGCCTAAAAAAAAAAAAAAAAAAAAAAAAAAAAAAAAAAAAAAAAAAAAAGATGGACAGACAGGAGGAACAGCCCACTGCATTTTTCCCGTGATCAACTTGAGAGAGATAGGATTTCAAAAAGTGTTTCCTTGCTTTTTGTTTCAGGGTGGGCGCTTAGAACTGCTCAAAGTTGCTACCAAATCTCCCACGATGCCTTTAGTATGCTGTAGAATTACCTTTGTTGATGGGTAGTGATAAAATCACAGCTACCTCTGCAATTTATTACTGCTCTGTACTATTCCCTGCAACATTAATGGAATAATTTTGTAATTATTTCTCCATATGGAATTTCCCAAGCTTTTGCTATTCCTTTAAAAAAAAAAAGTCACAAAGTAACTGTTCCAGATTCTTCTGGGATAGTTCTGAAATGCCAGTCAGATGAAACCGTGAGAGTGTGTTAAGAGAAGTGCAACGATCAGCTCGTGTAAGCACAATCACGAGTGTGTCCCAGCGGCCAATGCCCTGACTCTCTTCTGCATGTTTACCCAGTCTTTTCCTGCGTTACTCCTTTAAGAAGCCTGGTATTCACCTATGGGATCTGTTCTACCTACTGTTGATTTCAAAACAATGTCATACTGACAATGCATATACTAACATTTGATTTCTGGTGACTCCTAGCTTTCTGATTGTACTTAACTAATTAGTCCGCGATATTTTCCATTCATACATTTCTGAACCAGGCCAATTTAATCAACTCACATAAGGTAAAAGGATTACACCCTAGTTTATTGATTGCTCTTAATAACTAGAACTGTGGTCAAAAGGACACAGGGCTTCATTCAAACCATAGAGTGGTATAGCCATTTAATGCATGATAGTTTATTTGCTAAACTACACACTTCTGACTTGTTTATGATAATGATTGTCTCTGAAATGAAAATAGTCCTACTCAGTACCTATTAATCTGTCTGTTTATCTGTCATCCTAATAGCCTTTCCAGAAGGATCTCAACAGCATATGTTTGCATAAAAATTTAAAGTTGGTTTTATTATTCTTATAATTTATTTGGTTAGTCAATAAAACCAAACAAATAAAGATTAAAGCATTTTAAGTAGTTATGCAATACACAGCTTATATCACTAATTTCCTGCCAAATATTTGTAATGACTTTTTATGTCAATCTAATTGGTTTGAATTTTTTTAAAAATGTAAATCCCACCATATTAAAAAGACCTTTACTATATAACAAGCTTCATTTGGGACTTCATTGTGCATAGTTGATTATTTTCCATTGAAGTACTTAATAGGCTTCACAAAACTCAATAAGAAATTTCTAAGTGTATTAAACATTGGATTTTTGACAAAACTGCTGAGAGCAGATAATCACAAAAAAAAAAAAACATTTCTGCCTTTTGACAGTGTGGTACCTGCCACCCTGCTCTTTGGAAATGACGTTTAATTATTTACATGAAAGTCTGTTGATAGAGATCATCTCACACTTTTTCCAATGTTTTTCTAAGAAGGGAAAATAGTAAATCGTAGATTTAAAACTGGGTTGGATGCTGCATTGGTAAGGGAACTAAGAAACTAGAGCCTCCTTAGCAGAAAATGTTCTCTTCTCAGAAGCCCACGGCAGACAGATGCGCAGTGTAACTGAGGTCTCCTAACGGTTTGGTGAAATTTCAAAGACAGCCTGTTCCCCTTAATAAGCTGCCTTTCTTATGGGGAAATTAATTATCAAGCGAGTTAGCCAAGGAGGCAGTATGTCACAATCTATGTTGGTCATATGAAAAATGAAGGGAATAAGCAAATTACAGTATTTTTGAAAATGTCGGGTGCACTGGCTGTTTCAAAGTCTATCTTAAAGGCCAAGGTAATTGTGAGGCTCCAGAAGAAAGAAATGCCATATGCAGGTGCCAGTACTGAAGACTCAGTGTTGATTACACAATGCTGAAAAGGCAGCATATTCAAATCATAGTTTACATACTGATTTTTCTGTTTCTCGGTTATTCTCAGCTTGTGTTGGCTACTCAGTATCAATAATGTGACAGTTCTAACAGGTGGCATTACAAAATTATATTTGGGAATCTGGTCTAATTACATTTCTTCAGTAAAAAGACGTCTTTTCCTCTGAATTGAACATGAACTCCCGGAGGCATATAGATAGTTGGAATGCCATTGTCTTCTTCAAAAGTGGTAATGCAATTTTTATGTTATTTATATATTTAATACATTCACCACATTTCCATATCCTCTCTCTAACACATGCCATCCTCTCTCCTCCTTTTTGGTTCAATAATACCCTTTCATCTCAAATTGAAGGCATTTTTGCTTTTAGTATTGCTATTACACATGTGCAGAGAGATGACATGAAGAAGTCATTCCTGAAATTATGCGTGTACAACAACAAAAATGGACTCATCAGGCTATATTTATATACTTTTGCAACTTTTAATTTTTACTCATTTCTCTGATTAAACTTGTGCAGAGTGATTAACATCTATCCCTCAACTTGTCATCTGGAGACTAAAAGAACTGACAGATGTCTTAGAGAAATAAAAAAAATATATGCTGTGTATGGTTTAAATAAACAAATACCATAACCAAGAATAAATTACTGACCGACCCCAGAGGTGAGGAAATTTGTCAAATTGTAAGGTTGCTGGAAGGAAAAACAGACAGATACATAACTAACTTGATATAACAAGGATCATGTGTCTTATTCCAACAGAGAAGAGATGTAATTTTCTTCCTCCTTGTATCCATGCTGACAGCTGAGCAGCTGAGTTGAATGGCCTTATCTTTGAGATAAAGGGCAGAACTGCAGCATGATGTTCTTGTATTGCTATCTCAAAACATATTTTGCAACACCTGAAATGTGAAAACATGTCTAATAGCACATGTGAAGGATAATATTTGGAAAACAAATAAAGAAGATTTTGTTGTTTTGTTTTCTTATGCACCTTGTATCTACTGGTTTATTCTCACTAAAATGAACTGGACTAGAGTTCTTTTCATTTTATGTGTGTCTATATTTTCTATTAAAATATTCTTAAATTGTATGGAGTGAGGTATAGTAGCATATATCAGTAATTCCAGAACTCTAGAATCAGAAGCAGAAGGATCACAATTTTGAGACCAACCTGACCTACATAATGAACTCCTATCTCAGAAAAGATATTTGTGGTGTGTTTGTGTGGATACACCTTGTAAACACACAACTTGATTGCAAAATCATTAATCCTAGGTAAGCTTGCATTTCTTTAGTAGTCAATGTTCACAAAAGGTTTTCACATAGCATGCAAGCTATAAAGACCTTATCCACATCTTAAGATCTTAAATATTTAATAGTACAGCAATTTTAATCAAAGTTTCATTCATTTGGACATGAAAACCTATGCTCATTCTTTTTATATTATATGGTTTATAGAGTACTAGATCATTGCTGTTACTTTGAGCATGAAGTCACTCTGTATTTATTGCCCAAGCTGGTACATATTGACTCTGGCAGCTTCCTGTCTGTAGCTCGGTCCTCCACACACAGAGACTGTAGGTATGTGCTCCCACAGCGAGCTCTGGTTCTGTGTTTTCTTTTGAAAACTTTCTAATTAGAACTTCAGCCAGTTTTTAATTGGGATATTTATTATTTTTTCTTTGGGGCACTGTAAGTTCTTTGCATATTCTGCCTACCCGTCCTCGACAGATATATTTGGCAAATACTTTCTTTTATCTGACACTGTCAATTGTTTTGTTTGCTGTAAAAAGCTTTCTACCTAGATGCAATTCCATTTGTCTGTTTTCAATTCCATTTCCTGTGCTTTTGAAAATCTGTCTAGAACTCCTTGTCCACTCTGATGTCCTGAAATACTTCCCTACGTTTATTCTAGTAATTTCTTAAATCCAGGTCTCACACACTATTCTTTAATCTAGTACACAGAATAATGATGCTCAAAAAATGTCCCCCAAATAACCATCACTTGTACCTTGTCTGTGGTATGATTAATAAGCAGTCAATTATGGCTAGAGGGCCAAGGAGATCTGAACAGAAAGAAATAAAGGTGGTGAGCAAAAACATGCAGGATAGGTGTTTGGCTCTGATGAGATTTTTCACTTCTGTAAATGACTGATGCTTTCCTTTAAATGAAATAATTTTTAATTGTATTATTTTTATTTGGAAATAATTAGTATAGACTTGTACTAAATCATACAAACCTCTTCCACTAAACCATTTGTTAATTATTGTTTATTAACTTTTTACTCATCAATTTGTTGTTATTAACTTCTTCCATTGTTTTAGAGCAAACTGGATTTAGAAGAACTTCAAAGACAAAACATGTAGATGTTTGTATGTACACACATGTTTTAAATGCGACCAACAACATGTGAAAATGAGATGAAAGAAAGCTCAAAGGTAAAATGCAAAAGAAATGATCAAAATTCTGGATTCAGCCTTGTGCCATGGATCTAGGGGTGATTAGACACTGAGGCTTTATAAAAGAGATTTTGCTTGGTATAATTAGCTTTGTACTGCTAGATCCACAAATAGTCCCACGGCTCTAGA
Organism: Microtus ochrogaster; assembly: GCF_000317375.1. Classification (NCBI taxonomy): domain Eukaryota; kingdom Metazoa; phylum Chordata; class Mammalia; order Rodentia; family Cricetidae; genus Microtus; species Microtus ochrogaster. The sequence continues at coordinate 1,378,780 of NW_004949149.1, forward strand.
CATTAGGTCATTTTGACTTTGTCTTACTTCTGACCCCACGTGACTTTGAGAGAGGACCAAAGCCAGCACATATGGCCTCGGAGTACAGACTGCAACACTTTGACCTTGAATTATTGTATGAGCCAAGGGCCTCTGCAAACGCAGCTTCTCTGGCAGGTGTGAGGCCTCAGGCTGCAGGCTGTGGCCGTTTATTACCATGCAGGAACAGTCTGGCTTGGTGTCACTTGCCACAAAAGTAAGGTTATTACTTGCATCTACAGATCAGGCAGCACCATTACATAAGAGCCACGGACACCAGAGAGCATCTCAGCTCTCTTGCTGCAGGTGGCAATAGGTGTCCATCTTTCTGCCTTTAAAACACGGACTCCTCAAACTATTAAAAAGTTAACCTTTTCTGTGTGTTAGTGTGCTCTTTAAAATGATGGCTGTGCTAGCTGGGCATGTGGCTGTCACAGTGCTTAAGAGATTTATGGGGTGGAAAAAAGTAGTTGCTGTGTCCATTGGAGCAGTGCACAGGACTGGGACACTGGCTCTCGCTGTGCACTAGCTGGCCGAGCACAACGCTAGAAACACCTGCCCCATGCCTCCAGCTCAGTTTCAGCCCAGAAGTCTTCAAAGGGCAATTTCCTGCTGGCTCTGAGGTAAATTCTTTTATACATGGCATGTACTTTTAGACAGTAGCAATTCCATTTCGAGAAATGTTATGCCTGTGTATAAGTGCCTGCCCAGAGAATACCTTAGAGTCTGTGCTGTTCTACAGAACCAAACTTCAGGACCGAATGCTCAAAGGGCAATGGGAGCCCAGAGGATTAGAATATAAAGGGAGGGGGAGGAACCATCCTGAGAACCTTGTCAGGCAGCTGCTGCCCTTACAAAGGAAGATGTGAATGTTGCTTCAGTACCACCCTTCTTAAGAGACACAGGAAAGCCACATCCGGATCTCTGTCTTCCCCGCCATGGCCTATGCTTCATTTTCATGGTTAGCTTCACTGGGTCTAGAATCGCAATTGTATGACTTTATGAGAACATTTTCAGACAGATTTTATTGAGTACGTGAGACTCACCAGGAATCTGAGTGTCAGCATCTCACGGGGGCCCGGACCGAATAAAGGGAAAGAACAGAAAGTAGGCTGAGCACCCACATCTTCACTGCCAGTCCTCCTCCACCATTGGAGGCAAACATGAGGCAAACAAACACTCTCCTCACTGAGTTGCTTCTGTCAGCTCTGTCACGAGAAGAGCAACCCGTGGACTGGGTAGTGATGAGTAAGGCCATTGCTGTGTTAAATCTTACTGGACTTGTGTGCTGTGGGAATAGGCTTGTGGGAAAACTGTGGAAGGGTTAGGCCCAGTAGTCTAGGGAAGCTCTGTAGCTTAGAACTCAGTAGATGGGCCTGGTGGGAGTTTGAAGACCACAATGCTAACAGGAATGCAAGCAGTGAAAGCCAAGCTGGTGTGGTTTCAGAAGAGAGTAAGGACTCTGATGGGAACCAGCGTGACGCCTGATCATCGCAAATGGTGACGAAAAGCCAGGCTGCATTCTGGTTTTATCCTGACATTTTGAGTAAGACAAAATCCAAAACAAATCAACTAAATTGTTTAGATGGAATTTCCAAACAGCTTAAGGTCTAAGCGGTGGCATGGTGACTACTTACTGCTCTTAGTGTCCACAGAGAAAAAGAGTAAAGAAAAATAAAGGAAACAGCCACAGCAAAAACCAAGTCCTAGAGTGTGAGGGGAAAGGAGTATAATTAAAGAAACAGACAAAACAGACGCAGACAAAGCAGACGGAACTGACAGAAATGAATGTCACCAAAGAGAAACCCCCTGTTCTCCACTGGGACAAAAGGGGAGATGCTGTGAAGGAAAGACCCCAGACTCGGGAGATTCCAGCTTGTGAAAATGCTTACTTACTAGAAAGCATAGAGACAGTGAATTGGGAACACACCTGAAGGCGCTTACAAACACAGGGAAGTACTTTGCTAATGCTAACCCCCATGGTGCACTGCGGCCACTTCAGGTGAGGTGAAGAGGGGCAGATTACAGTTCAGGATGATGGCATCATCATACAATGCTTTCAAAATGCAAGACTTACAGGGTTGCGGAGGTTCTAAAAGGTGACAGAATGCAGTATGCAGCCCGAGGACATTCATCGTGTCAAGACTGCAGAGTGTCTACAAAGAAACGGTACTGCTGTGGAGGCCTCGAGTGCTGCAGGTAACAGGGCTAAGGAGCAGAGCTGCCCAAGCTTGGAGGATCAGATAATGTCACCCCAGTCTCTGGGCGCCAAGGGGTTTCAACGTTTGGTGTTCGCCATGGGGTGCCCCTGCGCTCCCTGTGGAAACAAGAGTGTCTACCCCGTGACATTGCATAGTGGAAATCTGTGATGAGGTCTGTGTTTCAGAAGAGAGTTTGGACTTTTCAGCAGTGTTGAAACTGTTCATTCTATGAGCAGTTTTAAAGTTAAAATCAATGTATTTTGCGTTCTGAGATGTTCATTCAGAGGGCCAAAGGTAGAATCTTACAATTTAAAAATGGTATGTTAGACATAGACAGAAAGTGGGTGGACAGAGGGGCAGGGAGGATCTGAGAGGAGTTGGGGAAGGGAAACACATGATCAAAATAGATTGAATGACAAAACTTTAAATAAAAAAATCTTTATAGTAAAATAAAAATGATGTGTTAGATGTCGAGTCAAGAAGAGATGGGCTTGTGATACTTAATCTTCATCATCAAATTAACTCTAAGAATATGAAGGAGTCACACCTCTGGGCAAGTATACAAGGGCATTTTCAGAGAGTCTGAACTGTGGATGAGAGCAATGCTAACCCATGGACTGAGGTTCTCAACTGAGTAAAAGGGAAACAGAAAGTTTCATCTCTGTATTTTCTGTTCACAGAGACAATATCTTTAGGGGCCATGAGCTTGTTCTTCAACACCTTCCAACTATGATGGACCATGTCCCCTCAAGTTTAAGCGGAAGCAAATCCTCCCTCCATGAACTGTTGTCAGGTATTTCGTTACAGAACCTAGAAAGGAAGCTAACACAGCCCCATGCGTGATCCTACATGGAGAGAAAAATGTAGCATTTGCCAGGACTTTCCTGCCAATTAGCTCAATTAGATCATGGATTCCAAGAAGGTAGCTAGGTTGTGGAAGAGGAGGCAGAGTTTAAGAACCAGAGAGGAAAGAGGACACCAGGAGAACCAGGTCCTCTAAATCAAGTGAGTAAGGCTTATATGAACGCACAGAGACTGAAGTAGCAAGCACACGGCTGACACGGGCTTACGCTCCTGAGAGTATAGTAGTCAGGTTAGTGTTCTTATGAAACCCTTGAGTGTGTGAACGAGGCATTCTCTTGGGGCTCTTTTTCTTCTGTTGGTTGGTCTTATCTGACTTCAATGCAATGTTTTTTTGTTATATATTTTATTTTGTTGTTATTTATTAGAAGCCTTTTTTTGTCTAATGAAAGACAGAAAGGGAGTGAATCCAAGTAAGAGAAGAGGTGAGGAGGAACTGGGAAGAGCAGAGGGAGTGGGAACTATAATTAGGATATATTGTATGAGAAAAGAATATTTTTAATGAAACCAGAAAGAATAAAAATATTATTAAAAAAATACTGGCTGAGGACCTTGAGTGTCTGGCCCATCCCTGGAATCTTGTTATTTAATCTCTCTTTACTCAGGTGTGCTGTGCTTCTCTGTCTGATCCAAAAGGATAAAAACACTGGGAAGGGTATTTGGAGTCTTACGTGTATGCATATGAAAACAAATAAGTCTCTATGCATATATGGTATGTAAAGGTATGTTAAAATATACCATATGCCATATGTGTGCAACTGTGAGTACATCTCCATGCTTATACACAAATGTTACATATAAGACACATGCACACACACCCATGTTTGCATTCATATAAAAGTGAACCACATCATTTTTCTGTATTGTGACATTGTTAGAGATATTTCACTGATTTTCTAGATTTCCCTTCTCTCTGTACTTTAGCCAGATAAAAAGTGTTCGACTGACCAAAGCCATTTGTTCCCATAGCTTCTGTGCTGATTTCTCCTGCTTTCCATCTGTTCCTTTTTCTCTGTCACAAGATGTCTCTAAAAAATACTGAGAACTCATTTAAATGCATTTATTTTATCTTAATTATTTAACTTTGGTCACTGGTCATGTAGTATGGCATACTTGAGAGTAGTATGTCTTAATTTGAGGCTGGCATCTTATGCACATAATAATATACCATACAGTGGATCCTCAATTCTTCACTGATGTTAAGATTCTCCCCGAGAAAACTCTGTTTCCAAGTAATTGAGTTATAAATCTCTGGAGCAATTACAGAATATGAAGGAAAAACAACATATCCAGATGCAAGCAACAGGGTAATTTCATGCAGTGGTCGTGCAGTCTATCAAGAGGATCATCATGGAAAACCTTAAACAAAATCAAATTCCTTGTACGAGCTGATTTAGACGAGGCCTCGGTGAACCGCTTTTGCTGCAAGGTAAAATAAAGAGAGCTTGTTTGAAATCAAGGCCAGGCACAGTGATTACAGATTCTCTTTGTGAGCCTGTAGTGTGCTTAATGCTTCCTCAGAGGCAGAGACAGCATCTCCTGCCCAATCAACAAAGCCTGTTTCCTCACCAGCTGGGAGAATATCTAATGCAGCCTGCGGATAGAAAATCTTTAGATTTGCTGTACATCCAGCAATCTCTCTCATCTCCTGGAGGTTCTCCCAGCAGCTGACACCGGCCTGCCTGCACAGTACTCATTCTCCGTCACGACGTTCTGAGTCAATTGACCCAGGAGGCCATGGAGTACCCGGTGGCTGCACCATCCTCTGATCAACGTTAGAGGGAAAAATGCTCCTGAATATGGTAACTCCGTGTTCCTTTTCTCGTGGAGATGGCTGCAGACTTCCCTGCACCTGCAGGTTTCTAGAACGCTCAAATGTAGACTAGCCTAATACAAAAGAGCACCGTGATTACAAAGCAATGCAATATATCTGTGTTACTTCGAAGTTTCATTCTCACTGTTTAGCACACAGAAAACATTTAGCATGCAGGAGAATACACCGAGTCTTATGTCATGATCTTCTCCTAGGCACCACTGTCCCCATATTGGGTAGTATAGTTCTTTGCTTTCACTGTATGCCATGGTGAACCAGAGATCTACAATTTTGCCCTAATAACTGTTCCCAGATTCTAGAGCCATTCAGAAATCACAGCTTCAGATGTTTCTCTTCACGCTGCCAATGAACCCCTTTCACGACCACTGACTAGATTTTATGTTCGACGCAGGAGCAGTAAAAGTGATACTTGAGCCGAAAGCATTGGGTCCTTAGCTCTTTTTCCTAACTGTAAACCATGCTGGTGCAGTTATATTTCCTGTTGGTGGTGAGGGAGTGAGGGAGCGATCAGAACAGCCATTATGTGATGAAATATAAGTGCATCGTTGAGTAAAATCTGCTGTGGGAAGTGGAATAACCCTTTCCTGTGGTACGTAAACAGAGAGCTTGAGGGAGCTCCTTTTATGTCAACATAGAGAGCTGGTCAGATCTGTGATGCTGATGAAAATCAAGGGCAAAATTGTCGTATGAGACAACTGAAAACAGAGAGAGGTATAATCCAAGACTGAGTCTCCATTTCTTAGCTGCCCAGACCCAAATAACCACACAGAAACTGTATTAATTACAACGTTGTTTGGCCAATAGCTTAGGCATACTCTTAGCTAGGTCTTACATCTTAAATTACCCTATTTCTATTAATCTGTGTATCAACATGAGGCTGTGGCCTACCGGTAAGGTTGTCCTTCTTCTTTGGCAACTACATGGTGTCTCTCTGACTCTGCCTATTCTCTCTATATCTCTATTCAGATTTCCCCCTTGGCTGTGCTCTGCTAAGCCATTGGCTGAAGCGGCTGACACAGCTTTATTGACCAACCAATAAAAGCAACACATCTACAGAAGGCCCTCCTCTCGATTCACAATCATTTCAGATATTCATAGGTTGTCCAGGTATCTGCATAAGCTGTGCATATCCTTGTGGTGCCCCTGTCAGTGTTTTGTTGCTCCCTCCAGGAAGACTATGAACATTGAGCAAAGTATAACTTATACTAAAATCAATAACAAATAACACGCAACTTTTTGTATGTCAGAGTAGTGATATTTACATATGTTCATAATAGGGTGTGTAAATGCACACAAATATACATGCATAGAGGAGGCACTTTCTCTGCTTGCAAATGACTCATTTTGCTTAAGAAGTGGAAGTGGGAGGGGACCAGAGGGAGAAAAAGCAACAGGAAGGACTGAGGGGACAAGATATGGCAACAGGGATAACTGAAACACATTTCAGACACAAATGTATGAGGGTGTAATGAAACCCACTGTACAATGAATATAAGCTAATAATAAAAGTAAGACAATTAGAAAATGTTTACACTCTATTTTGATTTTGTTCATGTTTGTTGCATACATATATTCATTATTAGCAGTTACCAAATACTTACAGTGTTAAAGAGAAACATTTTCTGCCCTGTTGCTCCCTTCCTCCCTGTGTAGTTAGTGGCGAACACTTCCACACTCTCCTTGCCCTTTGACCTCAGTTCAACCGAGGTTAGTGACGTCTTTGTCCCTCTTGGAGACAAGCCTGCCCACAAGTTCTCTTCTGTTCTTGTCTGCCATGAAGCTTTTCCAGGATGTCCCTGACAGGCACTTGACTTGTTCCAGTTGCCAAGATAGAAAAACCCTGCTTAATTTTTCAATATAATGAGACTCATTTGGCATCCATACAACCTCAAACTTGGCCTTGATTAATAAGGACAATGACATGCTGGCCTCTGCTACTCTCCCTCCCTTCTATTTATTCAGAACTCAAGTGGAGCGAGGGAATAAAGGCATCAGCTTATTGAAAGGAAGGAAGAGGGCTAGAAACGTAGTTCACCAGGTTAAATACTTAGCACACAAGCAGGAGGCCTTAAAGTATGAGGCTTAGAACCCACTGAAAAGGGCACGATGTGTAGCTCGTGCTTGTAATTCCAGATGGAGCTAGGCAGATTGCTGGACTCACCGGCCAGTTTCACTTTCTGTGGCAGACCTTGTTTCAAGAAAACATGGTGGATGACAAGTAAAGAAAGGTGCTGAAGTTAGCTTCAAGTCTAGACCATAAGTGCATGTGTGCATGTGTGTGTGCACACTCTCACACACACATACTCACACACACACCATATACACACTCACACACACACACTCACACATACTCCACACACACACACCACACACACTCACACACACACACACTTGAACGCACACAAATATAGACATAAAACGATAAGGAAAAGGAAGGAGACAAAAGAAATATATTTCCTCTTATATTTTTTTAATTAATTAATTTATTTATTTATTAAAGATTTCTGCCTCCTCCCCGCCACCGCCTCCCATTTCCCTCCCCCTCCCCCAATCAAGTCCCCCTCCCTGGTCATCCCGAAGAGCTATCAGGGTTCCCTGAACTGTGGGACGTCCAAGGACCACCCACCTCCATCCAGGTCTAGTAAGGTGAGCATCCAAACTGCCTAGGCTCCCACAAAGCCAGTACGTGCAGTAGGATCAAAACCCATTGCCATTGTTCTTGAGTTCTCAGTAGTTCTCATTGTCCGCTATGTTCAGCAAGTCCGGTTTTATCCCAGGCTTTTTCAGACCCAGACCAGCTGGCCTTAGTGGGTTCCCGATAGAACATCCCCATTGTCTCAGTGTGTGGGTGCACCCCTCGCGGTCCTGAGTTCCTTGCTCGTACTCTCTCTCCTTCTGCTCCTGATTTGGGCCTTGAGATTTCAGTCTGGTGCTCCAATGTGGGTCTCTGTCTCTGTCTCCTTTCATCACCTGATGAAGGTTAATATTCAGGAGGATGCCTATATGTTTGTCTTTGGATTCACCTTCTTATTTAGCTTCTCTAGGATCGTGAATTATAGGCTCAATGTCCTTTATTTATGGCTAGAAACCAAATATGAGTGTGTACATCCCATGTTCCTCTTTTTGGGTCTGGCTTACCTCACTCAGGATAGTGTTTTCTATTTCCATCCGTTTGCATGCAAAATTCAAGAAGTCCTTGTTTTTTACTGCTGAGTAGTACTCTAATACGTATATATTGCTTCTGTAAAGGAAAGGACACTGTCACTAAGACAAAAAGGCAACCCACTTACTGGGAGAAGATCTTCACCAACCCCGCAACTGACAAAGGTCTGATCTCCAAAATATATAAAGAACTCAAGAAATTAGACCGTAAAAGGCTAATCAACCCAATTATAAAATGAGGCACTGAGCTGAACAGAGAATCCTCTTATATTTTGTAAAGAACTTTTTGACCTCTGTCACAGTTATCTCTTTCCTCAGATAACCTGGAAACAGTCTCAGAACTGAGTGTTGAAACAAGTAATTGGTAACACAGACTTGTAATACCAGTATTCAACAGCATGAGGCAGGAGGGTGCTGAGCTTGAACCAAGCCTGGAATAATTAAGGGATACCCTGTTTCAAGAACCTCAAACCCCAAATAAAACAAATGTATTTCTGTTGGTCATGATTATTTGCAATTGATGGATGCTGCCTGTTTCTAGCACAATGGTCAGGTGGTTGGGATGGTAGCCATCTGCTGGTCATTTAGCTGACTGTCCAGGCTGATTCTGAGGCCTGATATCTCAGACAGAATAGCAAGTGTTTCCAAAAACCCCAGTGTATGAGAACTGAGAATCAAAGGTATAAAGAACAAGGAGGAGAAGGCAGGAGGTAGCCAAATCCAGGATTGCCCCCAGTGCCATTTAGTAGTTACTTACAAACAGAAGCATGGATGAGGTGGCAGTAAAAGAAGATGTTCCCCACAAACCAGGGCATGTGAAAAGGGTTCATAGGCACAATGTGCTCATGTGACAACTGATGTTTATCCAGTGAATGCCAGGGTTGGATGGCAGATGGGACCACAGTGATGACCAAGATGGCTGCTCACGTCAAGCTGGATCTCTAGGGTGAGGGTTCAGCTGCCACTGATTGGGCGACTCTGAGTTCCCTCTGCCTGACTATGTAAGATTCCTTCACACGGGAAGACTGGGGAGCCTCATGACCTATTCTACACTGCACAGCATCAGGGGCTCACAGGATTAGACCGCTCAATGGTTGCTGCCTCCTCTAAGCAGGTGTGTCTCAAGAGAGAACGATGTCACATTCTGCATGACCTGGACTTGGAAGCCCTGAAACATAAACATCATCTTTGTGCTTCAGGACACACATGCAGCGCAGACTCAGCACGTGAAAGACTAAGGTGCTCACCCAGGTCCAAGGAGCCTTGCCTGTGAACAATGTGTGTGGGCGTGCAAGGGCTGAACCACGGCTTGTTACGTTGGAAGCACAGGTGTTTGTTATCAGAAGTTTCACTTATTTGAAGGCTTATTAGACAGAAGTATAATTTGTTAACTTTAATTTTTCCATGCTTGTCACTGAGAGTAGAAATTTATTCATCAATCTTATTATCATTAAGCTCTGACTAAAGACTGATTATGACTTCAGTGAACTTGTAAGGTGTTCAATAAATCTGGCTGCTTTCTTTTTCATTTTGAAAAATATCTGCTTTTTCTCATGTGTTTTTCTTTATTTCAAACAAATTACAAAAGTTGAATTTTAAAACATAATGTGCAGCATATTTCCTCCATCATAGGAAATACCTCAAAATATAACCGCTTATATGCCTAAAAGGAGACAGAAATTACTAACCCTGGGATGCTGGAGAAAATGCCAAAGTCAGGCTATCACATGACTTTTCTGTGGAGGCATACAGAAATGACCGTTCAGTTCATATAGAACAGAGACAGATTGTGAAAATGCTTCCAAGTTCAGCTCAGTGAGCTGATGAGTTTATTTTGGTCCCCATAAAAACATAGGTCAGAAGTTACTTTCAGGAAAATGGACTGACAGAAAGGCAGCCATGCCTTTGAAGAGTGCTATCACTGTGTGAATGACAGCTCACAAAGCTGCATCCTTGGAATCCCACCCTTAGGTACCCTTGTCTATTCTCTAAACCCCCAAGTCCACAGTTGGAGAACTGAGAGTGACAAGTAACATCTCGGGTGAGCACTGGTGACTTTGCCCTTCAGGGAAAGTGCTCACAGCTCCAGCACCTTTACTGTGAACATGCTAGAACAATCTCTGGTCTGCGGTGCTATTGTTATACCCATAGGAAACAAGCATGTCACTTCACAAGCAAATGGGAAAGCAGTTTGGAGGGCCAAGTGCACAGGACACTCTTTCATGTGCAAGTGGACTTCTGGAAGCCAGGGTCTGTCTTGCAGAATGGGTATCCAGAACAGAATTTGATTTCTGTGTGGAGACAGAAGACAAGGCTGTATGATGCTGTTGAGGCTTGTCAAAGATGGGTAAAGTGGGTACCATGCTTAAAGCATCCACATTTTTGTGAGCGTATGTGTGCCAAGATATTATGTAGAGAATATAGAATATAACTGGTGCTCTGGATAAACACTTGTAGTTATTGAAAGCATGGGTTTCTGCTTCTTGTCTGTCTCTCTTCTGAGATGACATTAAGTCTGCCAGCTCGACCATGGGGCTTTCACTGTGCCCACCTGCTCTCAGCAGCCAGGAGGAAGAGAAGCAAATGAAATGGTCAGAGCCTTTCCACAGGCCAGGGACGAAACTGACACCCACACTTTAATTGTGCTCTAAGGGACAGAACTCAGGAGTGTAGTTGAAGACAGCCTGAACGTGACACACGGGGCTAGTTGGATGGTTGCTAAGCAGAAGACAAGGTCAGCGAGCAGATAGCCAGTCTCTGCCACATTCAGAAACTGTAATCAGGAAAAGGCTTGATGTTGGGCACTATCATAGTTGCAAGCTAATGCCCAAGACGAGACAGTTAAGAGAAGAAAGAACGTAAGAGAATTTACTAGGTCATGAGGGCTCCCTTTTTCAGTGGTGGAAGAGATTGAAGGGAATTCTTTGTGCTTTCCTCACATAAGATGCAATAAGAAAACATCAGTGATATTGCAAAGAGTGAGTACATGCCACACACCAAATCCGATAAAGTCTTGACCTTGAACTTCAAAGTCTCCAGAGCTCCAAAAAATAAATTTCTGCTGAGAAAAGAAAACAAGAAACACACAAAAATCTCACATATTTTGTTTTAGCATCTCTACAGACTTCCCACAAACACAGAACCCATAACTTAATATCCTTATTCTCTCTCTCTCCCTCCCTC
>NW_004949149.1:1390138-1392519 GCF_000317375.1 Microtus ochrogaster
CTCTCTCTCTCTCTCTCTCTCTCTCTCTCTCTCTCTCTCTCTCTCTCTCGTGTATGTAGATGTACAGGCCACTACAAATGTGTTGAGGTCAAAGGACAGTGTGGGACTATCCTTGCTTCTCACCAGTGGGTTCTAGGAATTGAACTCAGGTCCTTAGGCTTGGTTACAAGTACCCTCATGTTCTGAGCCATTTCGTTGGCCCTTGTTTTTTCCTTATCTACAATAAGATTAGCCCTAGACTGTTGAGAGAGGTTAAATCAATAAGGAGATTTGCAGTTTTTGGACTTAAGAATACAAATGCCGTGAAAGAATGCTATATTTATAAAATCTAGCCTGAACTAGAATCAACTCAGAACATCTATAAAGACGGTCAAAGATGGATTTCCTGGGGACAGCAGGATGAATGAAGTATTGTTGGAACAGAAGTGGACATAACAGAGGACACAGACCCAGACAATTGTTGTCTCTGACCAAGACAGTTGCTCACAAGGGCAGTGTTGCTGAGACACAAGTGGACCTAACGGAGGACATAGGCCCAGACCATTGTCATCTCTGACCCAGACAATTGCTCACAGGGGCAGTGTGGTTTCACAAGAAAGCACACACTGGTGAGTGCTAGCTCTCTTACAGAAACTATGAACCAAATTCTTGTAGAAACTCAAACTTTTCCACCTTGGTAATTAGCCCTTTGAAGGTGGACACACCTGTTAGCTGTGTTCATTGATCTCACCTTGACTTCTGGGGTAGGCCCTGATGTATCAGCAGGGGGGAAAAGCTTCCTCTTCATCTGTCAGTCCTCATGCTTAAGTTTCTCTAGAGATACTCTCTTAAGAGTGTTGACGTGTGTGTCTTTCTTTCAAAGCACAGAAACAGTTGTGCCTTCACATGTCTTGAAAAATAACCTCCCTGTTGGTGCCCAGGAGGCACCAAGTGTGCCAAAGCCGCTGGAACTGGATAAAACAGAATCTCCCATCTCAGACAAAATGACACATTCCCGAAAACCCTTTCTCACGGCACCTGAAGATTTGCAGATCCCTAAAATAAAAGAGTGGTATGGGGGTCCTGTTCCGCATGGGATACCCAGAATTCCAGCTGCCTGTTTCTTAACCAGCGTTTATCTGATCCGTTTCCAAGGAGCCAGGGAAGTGTGAGTCTGCAGCAATTCACCAAGGGAAACTGGCTGCCCAATTACCCGGAAGAATTTCCTCCAGCCGCCTCTGCGATGGCTTGTCGTCCTTTGTTCATGATCCATGAATACCAAAACATTTGAAAATGAAATCAAACTGAAAAACAAATTGCAGTGGGACCTCTGGTCACAATAAGGCCTGGCTGTGGAATAATTATTTGACTACATCACCCTTCTTCACTGACTCCAGAGGTAGTCATCATTTTCATAGCTCGGGTGCCACTCTGTAAGACTTGAGAGGGGAATGTAATTTAATTATTGTCTTTACTTTATCATGTGTGAACAACTCAGCCAAAGAGAATAAATGCCACTGAACGCCCTCCTTGATCTGTTCAGCTATTTACATCCCTGCCATCCCCAGCCTGGGGTTCACTTCCCATAGTGATAACTTTATTCTGTAAAGAAATGTTGGCTTAGGACTCAGATTTCTGTAATTCTCACTACCCCTGTCTCCCCAGTAAGGACCATTCCATTTCTGTATCTCACCCACAAAGCGCAGACAGAGGATGATGGTAGTCCGGAGCACCAACTAATCCTGTTCAGCTTTAATTCTGTCTTGTCCCGTTAAAGAGAAAGTTATTGTGGGTAAATGCTAAGGCAGGACCAGGGCAGATATGGGTCTGGGATGACCCAGACAGAGGGAAGGGGGGGGTAGAGAGAGAGAGAGAGAGAGAGAGAGAGAGAGAGAGAGAGAGATCAAAGTAACCTAGTTCCCCCTTTTTAAAACAGTGTTTTTTTTATTTAATCCCTCATGACTAATTACAAACACAATCTTTCTAAAAACCCATTTTTAAATTATCATTATATTTAAAAGTAGATTCCTCTCAGCTGGTCAACCTGCCTTTCTTAGCATGCAGAACAGTTTGTTCCCTGCACTGGTAACTACTTGGGTAACACAGAAAGATGGAATCAGCCAGCTCTGTTGTAAGCCATTCACGGGTCACCACCACCATCGGGTGAAAAGGTGGTCAGGAGAACACTGCGGGAGTTTTGACAAATGCACCGCACGGTGCTAGGCTGCATCATCTACTTTTGACTCCTGTCTTCTGAACCAAGGGAAGTGTGTTCAAGCTGGACAAGACCGTGAGTTTCGCCGGGCAATGGTGGCACACGCCTTTAATCCCAGCACTCGGGAGGCAGAGGCAGGCTGATCTCTGTGAGTTCGAGACCAGCCTGGTCTACAGAGCTAGTTCCA
>NW_004949149.1:1392619-1408243 GCF_000317375.1 Microtus ochrogaster
CTAGTTCCAGGACAGGCTCCAAAGCCACAGAGAAACCCTGTCTCGAAAAAAAAAAAAAAAGACAGTGAGTTTCTTTCACCTGGTTTTAAATCTAAGTCCCAATTCTCTCCCTCCAGGGTCTGTTTACAACGTTTAGAGAGGGACCAGCATTCATTCTTCCTCCAGAGGAACCACAAGTTGTTCTCCTTGGGGATACTCTGGGTGGCGTAAGGAAGAACATTATGTTTTTAGTTCCAGACTGGAGTGATGGGGACAGGAATTCTGAATTGAAGTCAGTGTGCACAGATTCTTTATATTAGTCCAGGATGAATTCTAGTGTTTAAGGCTTTGTGTGACTTTTAGTAAAGATAGCTTCCCCTGAAATGAAGGCATCACCTGTCAGTTCTCTTATGACCTCTCGGGAGCAAGGTGATCTGCTTCAAGACAAATGAATATTTAACAATAAGTGACAACAGCATTATCTCTCTTACTGTGAGCTAATGAGGTCACCTTAAAGATGTCCCTCCATCATGAGCTTCATTTCACACATCAGTGCAGTACCGGCTTCTCTGTGAAGAAAGCTGAGCTAAAGAGTTTTTTCTAGACTTTCAAAGATATAAAGTGACACTGGTAATGTCATGTACTTAATAGAAATTATGTTTTAAGTGTTGAAACCCCAAGTTCCTCTTGAAGCAATAACTCTTGAGATCCCAAGATGGTGGTAAACACGTGTGTGACCACACACGTGCATACATGGGTGGTGATGGAAGTAGAGCAACTGTATGCTCTACTTCAGCATAATATAAGAGGCCACTCCCAAGTGGGCTGGTATCTTAAAGGCTACTGGCTGAAGGAGTTCCTGCAGGACATAGGTGTGTGTGTGTATACATACATACATACATACATACATATATATATATATATACATATATATAATGTGAATATACAATGTGTATATTCTAATTTTATAAATATATTCTAATATATAATCTCTAGTTTTCTCAAACATGTTTAAGATATGGTTAGCCCTATTTCAAAACTGCTAGAAAATTAGAATTTGAAAATTTTAAAGTCTTCTACTTCTTGCTGACAATGTAGCTTAAACCAGGAGTTCTATCTAGAACGACCTCATTCTGAAACCTTTCAGTGTTTGCCCTTTGCTGTCCACAGCCAGAGATGCAGTCACATGTTTGCGACACTTGAGCTGCAATTTGCTCAAAGTGTAGTTTTTACACCTATCAGAGTGGCCAAGTTCAAAAAATCTGATGACAGCTTATGCTGGAGAGGATGTGGAACTAGGGGAACACTCCTGCATTGCTGATGGGAGGGCAAACTTGTACAGCTGCTTTCGAAATCAATATAGCAGTTTCTCAGAAAATTAGGAATCAATCTACCTCAAGACCCAGTGATACCACTCTTGGATATACCAAAGGATGCTCAATCATACCACAAGGACATTTGATCAACTATGTTCATAGAAGTATTATTCATAGTAGACAGAACTTGGAAACAACTTAGATCCCCTTCAACCAAAGAGTGGATAAGGAAAATGTGGTACATTTACACAATGGAGTACTACTCAGTGGTGAAAAGCAATCACATCTGGAAGTTTGTAGACAAATGGATGGAACTAGAGAAGTCATCCTGAGTGAAGTATTCCAGATCCAGAAGGACAAACATAGTATGTGCTCACTCATAAGTAGATGATACACATAAAACACAGGACAACCAGCTCAAAGAACACCAAAGAATCTAGACAACAAAGAGGACCCTAAGAGAGATATACACGGATCTGCCTAAAAAGGGGAAGAAAGTCTCCTGAGTAAATTGGGAGCATGGAGATCAGGAGAGAGGGTGGAAAGGGAAGAGGGGAGGAAGGAAGAGGAGTGGGGAAAACCTATAGCACAGTCCTATCTAACAATTGAAACGAGAACAAAAAAAAAAGATTCATGCAAGAGAGTAAAGCATTTACTAATCATTTTTATGTTAATCAAAGAAGAAATTGGAATAGCTGAGTAAAATAGAATATACCTCTCAGATTGGCTTCACCTCGTACCCATGTGGCTTCAGCACTAGAAAGCTTAAATGACCTCATTTCACTTGAAGTTTGGGCTTTGTTTCTCTGGGCAGCAAGGCTGAATGGCAACATTGCATGATAAAGGTGTGTTGCGGGAGATCCTCCCGCTCCTCCAGCCTATAGCTGCTGAGATACCAGCCCATTGGGGCATGGTCTCTCTCCCTTTAAAAAAGCAGCGACTTCCCTCTCCTCACTCTCTCTCCCTGCTCCGCTGGCAACTAGACTCCCTTCCTGGTTGTGCAGAGGGCTGTGATCTGTAAGTTTTCCCCTTTAAATAAATACCATCTTATTAATCATAATTCCAAACTGGTGTGGCATTGCTTGTGACTTACGACTCCAAAGGTGTGTGAAATAGATTATACCTTACCCAAAGCTAGTGTCTGAAAATGTTTACTGAAATTAAAAATCTCTTTTTAGTGATATCAGTTAATAACAGTCTTTTAATTAACTCAGAGGATACAAATTAACTTAGTAAATTTAGTTATTGCTTTTTGAATTACCCTAAAGCAACGGTCTACAATACTACTTTGTGAAGTTTGGTTCTAAATATTTTAATTCACATTAATAAACCCATTAATAAACTACCATTTTTATAAAGACATTGTCCCCATTGCTTGAGGGGGAAAGCGAAAGAAGAAAGAAAAAGACAATAGCCGCCTACAGAGAAACTTCAAGATCCAGGGTGCAATTATGTCAATGAACTTGTAGCAAATGTGCGTGGAGTAGATGACAGTGTCATTCATTCTTCCCATAGTAATACTCCAAGCACAAGGAGAAGACTAGCCTTTGTGTAGAGACTAGAAATTGTTATAAAAGCTCTTATATTTGTAGCAGCATCATTGAAATCCTTACGGTATTTCTCCTTTCCTTTATTTACTTCAGCATAGAAGGAGATAACATCACAAAGTACGAAGCTAATGTTTTCCTTGTTTCTTCTCTTTCAATCAGGATGTCAGCATTTGTGTGTTCTTTATCCTTTGTTTATGCAACATACGTAGGTTGTGATGTTATCAAATTACTTTCAGTTTCCTAGTTTAAAAATAAACATGGAATTGAAGGGATCTCTTGTTTCTTTGCACAGATATGTTAAACTGACCCAAGGATATTATTTATCAGAGAAGTTAAGGATGCATCTGAATACCCACTGCCTTAATCTGATATTTCATCTTTATCTTTATATAATAATGCCACTGTGATTATTAGACCTCTTCCCTGCAATATGACAGGTGTAACATACTGCTGTCATTTAAGGAATGGTTAGCTCATTTGCAGTCACCTTTTAACTCTTATTTTAAAATAATCTTTACTCTTCAGACATGCCAGCATTTTTATTTGCTTTGTGTTCTGATATTTTTATTTATTTATTTGAAATATGGCATCGAATTTTAGTTTAAGTAGAAAACTGGAGCTATTTAAAACTTCTAGTACAATAGTATCCTATAACTTGGAGTGCCTATCCAAAGTTATTGATACAAATGCTTGGGGGATATATATGGGAATTATATAGAAGACTAGATGTACGTCCTACTAAGCCACTAAGATCCTTAAGCCACTACAGTTCCCAGTGATCAATGCTAGGAAAGTTACTTAGCTTTGTTCAAATACACATTGCATATCTTTTATGACTATGAAGAACTAAGAATTTGGGGATTTCAAAACCTTATTGTTTTATACTAATTTTAGATAAACTAACGTTGAAATCAGTATTATTTTAGTCAAGACTTTCAAAGCACTTTCTTCAGAATTGTGAATTCTATTTAGTTGCCACTTAATAAGGTCTTGTGTTTTTAAAATCTACCTATTTTATTACTTTTAAGTTTAAATGTTATTTAATACATCACCTATCTTGACAATTCTTGCACAGCCTTTTCTGATTTCTTTGTCAGGGAGTAGTCTAGGTTGGCATTTGCTATTCTATGGAGTTTCTAATGTACAGTGTTTAGAAGCTAGTAATGTAGGTCAATGTCGTCTTCAGAGACCCATACCCTGTGTCATATTTCAACATCTAGGAAGGATGGTGTACCTACCAGATGAAAAACCAAGTGTTTATTTAGTGTCGTTTGAAGGGACTCTTTCCCCTTTTCAAATGAAAGCTAATCCAGGATAGTTAACGTCTGCAGCAGAGGAGAAGAAGAAAAATATAGTGGAATAAGTCTTCCCTTATTGAACATATGCCATATGGGACAGTGGGACAGACAGACTAGGAAGGAAGGAAGAACATCTATGATCCAGTATGCCAGAACTAGAACGTCTTCATCTTCAGAACGCACAAGTAGCAGTTTTTACATATGATAGAGGAAGACGTTAGAATTACCTCAGCAGCAGGTGGCAGGCATGGCACTGGGGCAATAGCTGAGAGTTTATACACAAATCTGCAGACAAGAGGGAGAGGAGAGTATCGAGGTTTATCTCAGGATTTAGAAAGATTGCTATTTAAGGCAAAACCTGGCTAAAGATACATGTTCCTCACTATTCTCCTCATTGCACAAGGTTTCCAATTTATGTACCCACTTTATAAGCGATAACCATGGTACCACGCAAACGTTTCTTTGGGCTAACAAGATTAATAAAAGACTGACAAGATAGGCACAGTAGGCCACAAAAGGGGTGTGGCAGATACCCAGAGGATTAGGATGGAGCTTGGTTCCCCAGCTAAGCATCATGGTACTGTATCTGTTGGACCCAGGTAAGAAGGAATTTCTTTCTCTGGGGCTGGTTTAGCTGTCCAAGATTTTTTTTCCTGTATATTTTAGGGGTAAAGTTGCGAACAGTTAATTTCCTAGACTAAGACCTTGTGTCAAAGAAAAAGGGAAGGCAATTACATAATATTAATAACTTGTTAGGGTAAATCAAAGGCCAGTAGATTACAACTTCCTGTGTCTGATGCTAGAGAATTCAGGGCCACCCATACCTGTTTATCAGTAAGAGCAGACATACTGTCTCTCTGCTCAGTGCCTCCTGCGTGGGGTTCCTTTCATGTCAATAAGTCCTGTCAATAAGGATAATTTGCGGGGACTAGCTAATGTCAATTTGATTATAAGAACAGAGGTTTGACTGAGTGACAGTTTTTACACTAGGGTCCCACACTGTAGACAAGGTCAGTCAGTAGCCTGTACAGGAAGAAGTTATCCCAATGAATGATTTATACACTAGTTGGATACTTTGGGATGAATCTCATTATGAAAAGGAGAAGAGTCACGGCTTCGCAAGGTTTTTACAGAATTCAAAAAAACAAGTGTTCCCACAACTTTGCGAATTGGGTTCTCCACCAGATCCTACTCTAGATAATATTTCCAAGCCATTTTTCCTAGATATGGAATTAACCAGAACAGTTCACTGACCACCCCCTACACAAAATCATTATATTTTTTAAAATAAAAATAGTACTTTAAGTACTAATTATTTGTTAATATTGAAATATGTTGGGATAAAACTTCTTAAAGAAAAATTCATTGTAAAAGAAAAAAGCTATTTCCTTAGTAAGAAGTTGGTCAACTTCACTAAAAGACAAGAACTGCAGAAAATATGCCATATATAGTTTTCACTCCAAAACATATGGAATTGAAGAAATATCTGGAAATCCACTTATGAGCTTAACAGATATTGTGTGATGTGTATGTGTGTGTGTGTGTGCGCGCATGCATGAATGCCTCTGTGTGTGTGAGTTTGTGTGTGTATGTGTGTTTGTGTGTGTGTGTGTGTGTGTGTGTGTGTGTGTGTGTGTGTGTGTGTGTGTGATTCTTGAAATCCAGTTCATGGTTTTCATGCATGCTAAGAAGGTATTTCCTGAATCTATGTCTCCTTACCTCAAAGGTATCCTAGTTTTATAGGAAGTACCTTCTCTTTATAACTTTTTGTGATGCGCTGATAAAATACCCTGCCAAAAGCAACTCAAGGGAGAAAGGGTTTATTTAGAGCCTGTGGATAAAATCCATCATGGCTGTTAAGTCCTTGGGGAGGAGTTTGAGATGGTTGGTCACATTACAACCTATGTGTGTTGTATAAACAAAGGATAAAGAACACACAAATGTTGTCCATAGTGAGGAAGCAGAAAGAGACATGTATGGACTCAGTTCACATTTTCCTTGTAATGTAAAGTCCCAGCCTAGGACATGGCATCACCCACAATGGGTGAGCCTTCTCACATCAATTAATGCAAACGGTAATTTCTATGGACATGCCTGGAGGCCCTTGCTACAGGAGATTCTAGATCTCATTGGGTTGACATGGGGAATAACCATCACATATCTATCTGATCCACTGGGAAACCCTCAAAGGCCAATTGCCAGTCCTGAGTGTTAGACCAATGAAGTGTTCATTAAGCACCTCAGATAGAACAGCAGTCACTTGCCCTATTGGACAAAACATTTTTAAAACACTAATCATGTTTCAATTAAAATTGTAATAGCATGCACTATTTTGTTTCATTTCATAGCAAAACTGGATTAAATTAAAAAATAATTCTATCAGTCTTTTATGTTAAATTCTCACTCCAATGTATTTACAAATTGGCCTGTTTTGCGAGGGACTATAATTTTATCATTTACAGATGTACTCTATGTTTTCTGCTATATTAGATTTCTTCTTTTATGTACATTCACCTAGTCTTTTTATTGTCAAACCATTTTAGTTATATTAATAATGAATAAGCATATTTTCTAGATAAAGCTCAGAATTACAGACTAAATTAAGTTCTACCAGGATCCTTTTCCCTGACTTTTGTTCGGTTGCTACTTGTCATAATGGCTTTACTTTAACTTTAGGATCTGTGCTTCCCTCAAGTCCACTTGGAAATTAAAGGAAGAATGCTCTCTGGCCGTGCAGCAAAGAGAGTTGGGACCCACGTGTGGGTTGCAAAAATTTGTGTGACAGATGAACCTGGATCAGTGGCTTGTGATTTCACTCACCTAGATTCAGATCACAAATAACAGACTTAGAAAATTCTATTATTAACGCTCAATAGTGAAACCTAGTCACATTTTTTTTCTCTCTTAAGTACCAGTTTTGCTTTTAAATAGTCTCAGCCGTGATTGAGCACATACTGGCACAAAGTTTTAGAGAGCAAATCCTTGTAAGAGCACTTTAAATCACATAAGAAAGGGAAGAAATATTGTCAATCAGAGACATTACAGCAAAGATGCATACATACCTCAACGTCGACAAGGAAGCCCTATAATAATTCTCTAAATGTTATCTCTAACCAACGTTGCTTTTTCTGTGCTTACTTTACCTCAAAGGCTTTTAAGAATAAACTCTCTAGCGCTGAGTTTATAGGATGTGGGAGTAAGTAGTCCTTGGGAAGCATATTGCAACTTGTTATAACAGATACACATCGTTTTAAGATCCAACTTCAGCATCTGTTTCAGCCTCTGATTACAAACAATGAACCTGACAATCATTCACACGTACTCCATAAAATGAAAAGGAGGCAATTAAGGAGATGTGTAACCTTTATTCAATGCAAAGAACACCTTCTCTTTCCGCGTGCACCTGGCTATCTCGTGGAAAACCTTCCGCTTCCCCACTCCACCACAGGGTAGGGTCTTCTTTATTCTCACTCCAGTGTTTAATGAGATGGCATAGATTAAAACCCAGTATGGAAAAACTGCATGCATTCTCATTTCATATAGAATATGTCATCCTATCTCAGTAGAGGATGTGGAGTGCTTGAATAGAAGCGGAGGCGGGAGCCTGCCAGGTTCACTAAGGTAGACAAAGCCTTTGCACAGAACACCCAGCACACTGATGTGCAGAGAAAAGAGAGCCCACAAGGAAGGGGTTTTAGCTTCCCTGAGACCAGAGTAAATGTGCAGCAATGGTGGGCTAAGTAGACTTGCTTAGATCTGAAACACTTGTGTGTTTTGCTAAGATACCTTCATCTTTGCATGTACAAGAAGTTGGCTTGTAGACCCAATGAGAAATTTCTCTGTGAATTCCTATTATTAATGATTCTCCTCATAGAGTAAGAAAAAGGATAAGTACAAAAGGTTTAACATTCCTTTTTTTTCTTTATTTACTTATTTACTGGTTAGTACCCTTCTCTCCCCTCCTCTCCTTCCGCCTCCTCTTCTCCTTCGCTTCCTTTCCCTTCCCTTTATTTTGTTCTCAGTACATTAAATTGAACCCAGGGCATGTCACGAGCTTGGCAGGTTCTCTACCGGCCAAGTTTCACTTTGAAACAGGGTCTCACTAATTTATCCAAGCCAGTTTCAGAATTCGCAATCCTCCTGCCTTGGGTGCTTTCATAGTTGGGACTAATTTAATTAAAGTATGCCTGCATATCCCTTTTTATAAAACCATTCAAGAGTTGCACTTTGAATATTTAACTGAATACCTGAATGTAAGTGAAGAGACATGTCCAATTACTGTGGTGAAGCTTAGTAAATATTTGTTAACCCATTCCTTGTCCCCCCAAAAGTATGTAACTCTCTACTCTGGAGAGGTTGATTTCTGCCCCTTGCCTTGGCCAGAAGTGAAGAGACTCCTCCATCCCACCAAGGCATGTGGAGACTGAAGTGATGTCATGCTCTAACCTTGTGTACATGCTTATGTAAACACCATGAGAAAGGAGGCTGCATTATATCTAGTATTTTTTTTTAAAGATTTATTTATTATGTATACAACATTCTGCCTCCATATATGCCCACATGCCAGAGGAGGGCGCCAGATCTCATTACAGATGGTTGTGAGCCACCATGTGGTTGCTGGGAATTGAACTCAGGACCTCTGGAAGAGCAGTCAGTGCCCTTAACCACTGAGCCATCTCTCCAGCCCTATATCTAGTATTTATATTTACTATAAGAACACTGCCCATTATATTATAATATGTGTGCTTTCTCAAGATCTACAAATCCATATCTGTGGTCTCATTATCAGGAACATAGTTTCCTCATGCTTTCTCCACCTGACCATGGCCTCACCTTTCCAAGGATGTGCATCGAAAAATGTTTCTGCTCATTTATTTAGAACCCCATGCAAAGCCTACTTGTAGAAATTATATAGGGTCTCTCTGCCGAATTTATGGGTAATACATTTACTTTGGCTGGATTTGTTTTCTAACTAGGGTTTTATTTTATAAAGATTTCTATGTAGGCCATTATTTGGTTATAGTGTCTATACTTTACTAATCTACCTCACATATTTTGAGAAAATGAGCTGATAAATTATAATAAATATGCAGAGATGAACACTATTGGAATTAAAGGTCACAACTCTACTCTTTGTATTGAACACCATCAGCACTTATGTCTATTGTTGTTTTTTTTTTTTTAATCCAGTGGAGAATGATGCAATCTTGTTTGCAGAAAGAATGAGTGTTAGAACCACACAGAAAGAATGTACATAAAGATGTGGAAGCAATAATTTTTATCTCTTTATCAGTGATTCCCTTGGTGCTCTCCCAGCAGGGAGACCCCATACAGTTGATACAGGAAGACCTTGAATGGAATTCTAAAAGGACTAGCAGAAAGATACTCAGACACACATCAGCAGTAGCCTGGAGTGGTGGAGCCAATATCTCCGTGGATGGCATGAAAGCATCTACTCTTCTCACCATATGTGATGTTCACTTGAGGCCACGGACCATGGGGAGCATCAAGGATATATCACAAGACCCTTATTTTCTGAGCTAAGCAAATAATGAACAGGATTCTGGTGAAAGGTAGAGGGCAAATTACATTTGAGAGATTTAAATTTCCAAATTTTTGTACTGCTAGCCTCCTAGAATAGCTGTCTACATCTCTAGGACTTTTGGACATGTGCAGTGGGAAATTGCAAAGGGGAGACTAAAAAAAAAAAAAATGCACGCAGGGCTGGCTCGGGGCTCCGTGCACTCACTTGAGTCTGTTCACCTCTTGGCTGCCTCCTTTTATCTGTCTGCCTATCAGGTGCAACCAGCCTAAGAAAGCTTCGAGATGAGAGTAACTGAGTTTTCCTGACAGATAGCTGCTTCCAGAAGGCATGTTTCCACAAGAAACAGTGGCTGCGGTAAGCAATGATCCCTCCACGTTTCTTCCCTGGAGCTAGAGAAGATGTGTTAAGTAGTGAGTAAGTCTGTTTCTCGCCCTCAGATTTTGGCATGATAAAGTCAGAATTCTGAAGGGACCTGCCTATTTCAGCACTAAGAGATGTTTATGTAGGGATGCCTGGGGGAGGAGACAATGTTTAAAGAAAGTGAGAGATGGAGATCATGTTCACTCTTGCCAGACATGGGATGCTCTTGGGAGTGACAGGCATATTAGTAATTATGGTTTCCCTTTTACCCAGTAGATTATTAAGGCAAAATGATAGCCAAATTCTGACAGATAAAACATGTGTCTAGTGGAGAACATTCTAGTTTATTCTTCAGTGAAGACTTAGGACCGAGGGGCCAAGGACTAGATTTAATAGTGGAGGGACTTCTTTGTGCACTATCCCTTTTCTCGTAAGGAGCCTTGAATTCTTTATCTCAGTGATCGACACTAATTTTTCTTTGTTTTCTCCCCTATTTCCTGTGTTTCTTAATCAGAATCTGTGACAAATTCAGCCTCATTTTTTTATTCTTCTGCAAACGGTGGAAATTCTCTTACCTTCTTTTACCTTAAATGCTTTAAACCTGTGATGGGGGATAGAGTGTTCAACAGGCAGACTGCAGAGGTGGTTTAGGACAGTGAAAATAGCAGTAGACACATGGACACACTTTCCTAAAGCCACACAATGAGCACTAGCCAGTGTGACGTCTCATGCAATCTATGCGCTTTGTGTGATCATAGAACATAAGTGTAGGATGATCCAGGCAGCAATGGTCCCACTCCACAGGGGATGTATGTGTGCGTGGGCATAGGGTACACAAGCTACCTGGAAACTGAATCTTGGAAGATGTAGAGGCAAAGACAGAATGATAGTGGAACAAAAACAACTCTGCAGACCAACAGAGCACAGAAGAGAATCTAGAACAAACCCACACAGTCTTGTACGCTTACATTGCAACAGAGATGTAAGAAAAATACACCAGCCAGGCGGTGGTGGCGCACGCCTTAATCCCAGCACTCGGGAGGCAGAGGCAGGTGGATCTCTGTGAGTTCGAGACCAGCCTGGTCTACAAGAGCTAGTTCCAGGACAGGCTCCAAAGCCACAGAGAAACCCTGTCTCGAAAAAACAAACAAACAAACAAAAAACAAAAAAAAAAGAAAAGAAAAATACACCAGAAAAAAAAAGATAGCCTATCTGTAAATTGTACTGGCAAAATTGATGTCTACCTTCAAAATAATGAAATTAGATCCACGTCTATTTCTTTTCACAGAAAATAAATTCAAAGTGAATCAGCAGCCTTAATTCAAAACCTGAAACTGCTGGCATGAAATAGAGGGAAGATACTTCGGGATGTAAATACAGGAAATAGACTGACTAAGACCCAGGAGCCCAGCAGGGAGCCCTCAGATTGACAGGTGGGAGTGCATGAAATTTAAAAATTCCTCATAACAAGAGAAATTAGCATAAGCTGAAAGGATAGACTGCAGAATAAGAGTCCTTCTTTGCCAATTATATTTCAGATAAAGAGTTAATATTTAGAATATATGAATAACTGAAGAATTTAAAAAACAAACAAAATGCTGGCCAGTAAGTTAGCAATGAACTTAACCGAGAATTGAAAAAAAAATACAAGTAGCCAACAAATATTTGTAGGGTTTATCATTCTTGCTAATCAGGGAAATGAGAAATAAAACTGCTTTGAGATCCCATCTTAGTCAAGTAACAGTGGATAACACAAATTCAAGCAAACTAGCAAAAGGAATGATAAAAATGTTGGCAAGAATGTAGGAAATAACTCAGTATCTCAAGAATGGTCTCCAGCCCCGCTGACAACAGGTTTCCCCTGCGAAACCTCCTGAGCTGGACCTCCACAGTGCACTTCGTTCTCAGCACCACTGTTTTCCCAGCTTCCACCAGAACTGTCCATTGAGCCTTGATCACAGCACGCAACCGCTTTCCTCTCCAAATTCTCAGTCTTCTCAATTCCCCCATACAAACGGCACAATCAGGCCTATTGTAGAAACAGCTTCCTCCACGGTACCAACTTTTGTCCTAGTCACTTTTCTATAGTTCTAAAGAGACGCCATGACCCAGGCATCTTAGTAATAGATATAATTTATTGGGTCTCAGAGGTCCAGAGGGTTAGAATCCATCACCATCACACTGAGGAGCATGACAGCAAGTAGTCATGGCACTAGAACAGTAGCTAAGAGCTCACATTCTTAACTGTAATTAGGAGAAAGAGGGCGGGGTAGGGGAGAGAGAGAGAGAGAGAGAGAGAGAGAGAGAGAGAGAGAGAGAGAATGAGAATGTGAGAATGGCCTGGGATTTTGAAACTTCAAAGCCTATCCCCAGTGACACTCTTCCTCCAGAAATACCACACCATCTCCCATCTCCTAATCCTTCCAAGAAACCCCACCACCAAGGGACCAAGTATTCAAACATATGAGTCTAATGGTGAACATTCTCATTCAAACCCCCATAAGAAAGATACATGCAATTTAAAAAATATAAAATTCACAACAAAGATGGAAACCCTATTAAAGTTTTTTTTTAATGTTTTCTGTTAGCCATATCTGGTGATAGGAAGTGTGTGGAGGGGGTCTACATACTCAGAAGCCTTCAGTGCCAAATAACATGTAGGAAGACCAAAATGTCAGTGTCTGACCCACATCAGAGAGGCAAGGAGAGAATGCTAAAAGGGCAGACTCTTTTAGCAGATTTGAGCCCTGGAGGATGAAGACCCTACCCATAAAATTTCACTCAAGCCACCTGTGGAGGAATACCCATTCCTCACAGCCTGACTCAGAAACCCTCCCCTCCTCCAGACCAGGGTCTCTCCAACCTTTCTGGGAAGAAATGGGTGAAGGCTTGGTAGAAGGCCTTTGGAGGATTATCTTAATTACGTTCATTGGAGTAGGGGGTCATGAATTCAACTAGAGAATCCCGAGTTTGCTTTTTTTCTAGAAAAGTGTCAAAACTACATTTAATTATTTTCTACATTTTCAGCAGAGGAAAACTCTTTGTGAGAGGTGAGTGCTGATTCTCCGATGGGAAAAAATTTAGTTTATTGCCCAATGAAGCCATTGTATGCAGAGGCTTAGAAATCAGTTAACAGAGAACAGAATTCCTTCCCCTCACTATGTTTTCTTTCTCACAAGGACCTTAACTTCTTGGTCTGTGTGACTGACAATAAAGTACTTGGTGAAATAACTGCTTCCCCCTCATTGGCCCACACTGACCCACTAACCTGGATGTGCATTAGGTCCAAAGGGAAAATCTTTAAACACACCCAAAGGGCAGGCCCACTGACTAGGTCCGGGAAAACAGTCTTGGCTCAGCTCAAGCTAGATTATAAATGGATTGTTTGCATAGAGATAAAAGGCAATAGTCACTATTCCTTGGGAACCAGTGTAAAAGGTTTCTGTCTGCCGGAAAGGCCACTTCACTTGAGTATACCTGTGGTTACATATCAAAGTCCATATAAGCCTCCAGACTCCTTCAGTCCCTACTCACATATACCTGCTATAAATTTCAAAGTCCCCACCTGCCTCTTCTTGCATAAAAAAAGAGCTACACACTAGCCCAGAATGGAGTAAAACAAAGGTTTATTTATTAGGGGATAAACTCACAGAAAGAGGAGTGATCCACAGTCCTCTGCATGCCCTGGGAACTGAAACTGAACCCAGCAGCCAATCCCCCCCTTTTACATCTGCATTTATAGTACATGAGACCACGCCCAAAGTAGGCCAGTATCTTAAAGGTTATTGGCTGAAGGAGTTCCCACAGTACCTCACCCTTTTCTCTACATAAGAGGATTCTAAGCCTAATACAAAACTACATACAATAAAAACAAATACCAAGTATAAAAATTGTTTCCTTATACCTGTAGGATTGTCACCTCTGTGGATGGGCTGTCATTTCTCTTTCTCAAGAGATTTCCCTTTTTAAACCAAATCTTTATTAATTTTTATGATATCCATAGCTTTTCTTCTCCTTGGGAAACAAGAGCAAAAACCTTTCCCCAATGTAGCACATCTCCTGGTTTCCATTCTGAGGTGAACACATCCTTGAAATGAACCAGCTGATTTTTCTCACCCCCTCCTGTACCCTAGACTTTCTGGCTGCTCCAGGTTACAGGGCTCCTTCTCCTCAGCTGCTCATTGTCCTTATACCCCTATAATTTTTCCACACCATGATTCTCTTGCCCTGGCCATGGCTAGTCTGCTTCTTTCCTTTTTCTCTGTTCTGAACCCCCCATCTCTCTTTCTCTTCTCTCTCTCCCCTTCTCTCTGTCAAGAAAACCTTGCTCCTAGCTATGCAATGGCCATTTGGGTAGTTTCTTTACTGTGTTTTCACAGCACACAAGAATGGTCTCTTGATAATTTTCTTTATTTTTTTTAAATTATTTCAGTTGCCCACATCTATGGGGTGCTACATAATAATTCAGTAACTGCAGATTAGATGCAATGGTCAAGTCAGCTAACATTTCTAGCTAACATTACTGTGGATTTGTGATATTTCAACACATTATATTGATCAAATCAGACAAATTAACACTTCTGTTTTATTATAATTCCTTTGTGTTTGGAGCCTGTCTTTGTTACCTTTTCTGTTAAACAGAAGGGGGCTTATTTTGCCTCACATCTTGAGATTACAGCCCATCTCATCAGGAAAGACAGCAGCAAGAGCCTGAAGGCTCTGGTCCTACTGCTTTTACAGTAAAGAAACAAAAAGCAATGCGTGCTTGCACTCAGCTCACTTTCCCCTTTTCAAGTAGTCATGCTAAGGTCCCAGCCTAGAGGATGGTGCCTCTCACAGTGGGCATGTCTCCCACTTCAATTAACCTAGTTAAAATAATCCTCCAAAGACATGCCCAAATGCCCATTCCCCATGTATCACCTAGACACCATCAATCTGACCACTGATACTTGCAATCACAGACTTATAAAACTCCTTTATCCATTTATTGAGGTCTATTTGGGGGTTAAGCCCCATTAAACCTCTCAGGGTTCAGAAAGATTCACTATAGCTATTGACTCCAGGAGGGTGCCCAAGTGAGAATTTTTTTTTTGGTGACTCAGGCCTTTTTCCTGTATAAACAGTTAATTTTGGGGCTATTGTCTTATGTTAATTGAGACTAAACCAAAGTGAAGGGTAAATACAGTATATTGGTAATTTGTTAGGTTAGAGTAAAAGGCCAGTAGACTACACCTTTCCTGAGTCTGCTGAGAGCAGACATACTGCCTCCTGTGTGGGGCACCTTTCTCATCAATGAGACCTGTCAAGTTTTATGGAGATTTTGGCTATGAGAACAAAAGTCTGATTGAGTGAATGCTTTCACACCACAGCTTCACAGTGTGGGGAAGACATTCAGTTGCCCTACAGGAAAAGTCAAGTTTATACACTCCTGGGATATTATAAAAGAGAGGAATGTCATGATCCCACAAGATTTCTACAGAATTGGCAGTGACTTATCCAAAAGACAGGCATTCCCACAGCTCTGCAAGGGCGTGTTCTCCAGGTGAGGTGTCCATCATCTCATGATTAGTTCTCCA
>NW_004949149.1:1410700-1415117 GCF_000317375.1 Microtus ochrogaster
CATGTGAGGTGTCCATCATCCCGTGATTAGTTCTCCGGGTGAGGTGTCCATCACCTCATGATTAGTTCTACATGTAAGGTGTCCATAATGATTAGTCTACTAGATCTGGCAGCTGCACATTTACTGTCTAATACTTGTCGGCTCACCACATTTTTTGATAAAATTTATGGCAGATTTTAAAACATATGAATACCAGCTATATTTTTTGAAGTGCCAAGTCACCATACAACATGCTTATACTTAATATTTGCAAGTACTTTCTACTTAGATCTGTTGCCTTATTATTTAGCTCAGTAGTTTTCAAATTTTAGTGCACATTCTCCCACATGGGGCCTTTTAATCTCTGATTGTTACATTTCTGGCTTTCTATACCTGGAGTGGAACTCAATTTTCTTTCCACTTCTATCAAAAATTTTCAGTGATATTGATGATACCTGTCTGGTCAATAATTTTGAGCACCATGCCATCCTTAAGTGTAATTTGTCTTGTTATACACCTAGAAAAAAAATCCACAGAGCTGATAATCGCAGGGTTTATGATGAAAAACTTTAAAAGAAATCACAAGATTCCTATTTACCTGCAATATAAGTACCAGGGTTTTCAAAACACAGTTTACTTTTTTGTGATGACAGAAAGCATGTTTCAGTTAATGACTGGTTAGGTGAGGTTAACCAAAGTCCCTGTGATGAATGAGGCTTGAGAAGCAAGCTTTCATCTGCTGTGTGTTCAATACAAAGGTCCAAGCCCTGAAGTCATAATATGAAAACAAAACAAAAGGCAACACATTTCAGTAGTGACCATGTTAGAAACCTCATCCTGGCTGGGAGTGTGTCTCTGTTGTCTACATAATTCCCTTCTAGCTGAAGACTTGAGTATTTCCCCCGGTGCCATCTTAAGTGATAAATCATTTTATAAGGAGGTTGGCATCACTCTAATAAAAGATACCCGATTAATCAAAATTTAATAATGTCCCTCAGCTACTGTGAATCTTTGTTCTACATTGTGCTTGATTATATTTTGAGTTCAAGTCTTAGACTCCAGTGATTCCTAACATTTCTTACTGAAAGAGACAAGACAAATCATCAAAGTCTAAAGAACATTTTTGAGACATATCTGCAAGTTCAAGGTACTTTCAACTCTGCATGTGTATCTGGAGAGAAAAAGTGAACAGAGAAATGGAACAGACATGCTTGGCTGGAGGGAGAAGGTGCTATCTTTCCAATTGTTCTTATTCCCTGCAGGAGAGATGTGAGGTTTGAATTCCAAATTAGTTTTACTATCTTAAGGCAAATATCTGCACTGTGTTCCTTGAGTGCCTAGTGATACCCATCTCAGAGGCTGTGTGTGGTCTTCCATATTTTCCCAGTGATCAACTGAGATGGTTATTTTTATTTCATTTTTACAGATAGGACACTGAGCCTCTGGTAGGCCAGTGATTGCCTTTAAAGAAATAGTAGAGAGGTCATTTGAGTTCTAAATTTCTTCCTTCAAATTCCATGCAACTATCTTTTTTTCTGCCTACTATTAAAATCTACCAAAAGCTCTATCTTTTTCCAAGATAGAAACAGGGGAGCTCAACTATGGCTCTACATACCATGAGCCACCTTTGCACTTCAGGGGTACTTTTATCTTCATGTCATGGACTCTGTGAAGTATTCAAGACTCAACACAATTTCAGTATTAGTATCTTCTCTTTGATCTCAGCTTTTACAAAAGATGCAATAAAATATTTTATGTAAATACTAACAATATGATATATAAAATAATAGGAATTTAAATATTTTTATCAAGTTGTTGCTAAAAACTAAAAGAGAATTTTAAAACACATTTGAACTTCAAAATACAAGTTAGATCATTGAAACTTTAAAATTCAGGGAGACTTGAAACATGAGATTTTTTTTTTAACTAAAACCCAATATCAAGTAATTCTGAAAAGAAAACCCAAAACAATTTCAATGAAAACTATAAGCAAGCCACTTGAAACATCTGCTACTAATAAATAAAATGGAATTTTCAAATGTATGAACATTGTCAAGGAAAGTAGTTTTGGTAATATTATTATTGATTTTGATTAATGATGAATCTTTACCAGTTAAGAAATTCACAATCACTCTAGAATAAATAAAATAAATGTATAGATTGCTGATAGGAAGGAAAAATACAAAATAAATAGACTTTCTCTAGCTTCAGCATAAACTTCTGAAAGTAGAAATAAAACAATGTTCATATTAACAACAAAATCTGTAAATTCCTGGGAATAAATCCAATAAAAAACAAAGTAACATCTATACAACTAAAATTATAAGATATAATTCATGAACATATGTAGCAAAATTAATAAAAGCCCCAAGTCAGAAATTGGGGTTCAACCTGAAGGTCAGAAAAGCAAAATAGCCAGTCACTGGCTCTTACCTCTATTTCAGTCGGAAATGGTGATCCGACTTCCAGGAAAACTCAAAATGAGATTGTTTGTCCTCCTCCTATCTTCTATTCCTCTCTAGTGCTGGAATTAACAGTATGCACCACTACTGCCCAGTTTCTATGGCAAAGTAGCTTTGCTCCTGGGATTAAAGGTGAATACCACCACTGCCTGGTCTGTAAGACTGATCAGTGTGGCTGGCTGTTTTACTCTCTGGACTTTAGGCAAGCTTTATTTAATAAAATACAAATGAAATATCACTGCCTTTCCCCATTTTGTCTAAAATTTAGAAAGGGAAAGACTATAACAAATATTAAAAAATTATATACAATAAGCACAATGACTATATATAATATATACAGGCAATAAGTAGGTCAACAATATCTAGTCAATTTGCATTTGAAAAATTTAGAGAAAATACTTCATGTCTATCCTATTTTGGTGAGATCAAAGTCCTCTACCTAATTTACTTTCTATCATAACTAGCTTTCTGTGTCTGGTAAACTATAACTATCTAATATTCAACTCCCACAGACACCCAAGAAGGAATTAATATTAACTGAGCAAGAAGGAAGTGCAAACAAATTACTTCTCAAAAATGTTAGAAAAGACAGAAACAGCTGGCTGCCTGGACAGTCACCCAAAGATACTCTGCAATGTTGTAGAATCTCCTTTGGCCTACAGGCCTAGCATTTCTGACAGAGTTCTCTGTTAAGCAGGATATTCTAAAGTGTTGTCCCTTGTCTTGAAAATGTTTGGCAGTCACTTTCTTTTCTGTCCTGTTTGTCTAATTAGGACAGCATACTGTCAGCAGTCAAGGCAGGGGCTTTTTTTCCCCCAGCAGTTTACTTTTGCCATAAAGAAGGTAAACTCCATATGGAGTTTCTTCAATGCCCATTATCTTTTCTGAAGTAGATTGGTGCTACCAGGTGCAGACATGTCTCATTGTCTAATAAAGAAAAACCTAGGTTACTAAAACATCTTAAATGTCATATTCTGTAGATTTCTGAGGTGTTTAAAGATGACCTCTCTGTCTAAAATATATCTTTCTTGGACCTTCAAAGTCACACCTAACATGACTACAAGTATGATTATAATAGATGACTAATTACTAACCTATATCTCATTATTCTTAGCAGTTGGTAACAATAATTTTCAAGGACTAGATATGCCTTGCATTGTTAAATAGAAATGTATGTACAGAATGTTTTTTCAAAATTTCAATATACAAGATTTGTATATAATATACAAAAGTTCAATCCAATTTCAAACATTTAAAACTCGTAGTTGCTTTTTAAAAGTAGATTCAATAATCTATACTTTTATTCTATCATATCTATATCTCCCCTTTTATTTTTAAAATAAGAACCTTGAATCTAATTTCTTTTGTTTAGCTTTTTTCCTGACCATTAGCAATAATAACTTGCAACTAACACACTAAACAAAGACAAACGTCCATAATCCATTTTTGAGGAATGTAGGCATAGTTTTCTAGGCATCTTCCTGCCGATTGGAGGTACTGATAATCTTATGAGGACTCAAAGAAAATTTAGGATTATGGTCAAGTCCTGACTGGGGTATTCTGTGAGGTTGAATCATCTCAGCCAGTAGTCTTGAAGCTGTACTGGATATAGAACTCAAAGGAAACTGCAACAGAGGTGCTCTGAAATGTTGGATCATCTGGACCATGCACTTGTATCAGAGATTTCTCAGGGGGTCTTCCTTAATCAAATCTGATTTTTCTTAACCTAGAATGAATTCACTGCCTCTCATTTTCTGTGGAAACAAAAGCAAGACCTCTTCTACAAAGTAATATATCTTTTGGCTTAAAGTTTGACATCAAGCTATTATCAGAGTATACAGGTTAAATTAATCCAACATTTATAATCAAATGTCTTTTAGCGGAGCTAAAAGTATACAATGGAAGAAAGAAAGCATCTTCAACAAATGGTGCTGGCACAACTGGATGTCAACCTGTAGAAGAATGAAAATTGACCC
>NW_004949149.1:1416956-1434420 GCF_000317375.1 Microtus ochrogaster
GGAGGAGGCGGAAAATTTTTTTTTCTTTCTTAATAAAAAAAAATTAAGAATAGAATAAAAAAAAATAATGGAAAAAAAAATGTCTTTTAGCAGTTGTTGCTCCTTCCTCAGCATTCAAACAACTCAAAGACAACACAATAACATACAGTAACCAGACTCTCTCTGTATTTTCTATCTTTTCTTTACTTTTTTCTTATTTTATTTCTTTTATTTTTGTTTTCTATTTTTTGGTTTTTTGAGGCACAGTTTCTCTGTGTATCTTTGGCTATCCTGGAACTCACTCTGTAGACCAGGCTGGCCTCAGACTCACAGAGATCTGCCTGCCTCTACCTCCTGAGTGCTGAGATTGAAGTCATGTGACACCACTCTTAGGTTTCTATGGCAAACAAGCATGGCTCCTGGGATTAAAGGTATGTACCACCACTGCCTGGTCTGTAAGGCTGCTCAGTGTGGCTGTTTTACTCTCTGAACTACAAGCAAGCTTTGTTTATTAAGATACAAATAAAATATCACTACAAACATAGCAAAAATTCCCAGAAGAATTGAAAAATAAATCCACATTTTGTGGGTGAGTGGAGGTTGAATCAGTGTCTCCTAGCCAAGAAAGCCTCAAACTCATGACTTTCTTGCCTCAGGCCCCTGAGTTCTGGGAATACAGACAAGCATCTCATACTTATGCTCATATTATAACATGTTAAATAGGAGTATTTGATAAAATATGGATGACAAGAGAGGATTTAATTATATAATAAAAATCTAAATGCTACTTTGGGATCAAGGAAACATTAAAGAGAAGCATATCTAATATAGGACCACGGTGTGAAAGTGTGCAGTGTTATAGTGTCATGGGAACAGAGAAATGGATTCTTGAAAACATTTACAGATCACAGCTACCATGTTGTCCTTGTTTCTTCATTTCTTCTTCATGTCTTATTGCCTCTTTTTTCCTTTCATAGCTTTCTTTCTAGTTTTATACACTGTACCTAAGCCCACCATAAGCATACATATGTGTGAAAATTAAAATTTAATATCTACTTATGAGAGAAAAATGTGATTTTTATCTTTCCATGCTTGTGTAATTAATTTAAATTGACATAATTACTAATTCCACCATTCTTCCAACAAAAGGCATGTCTTAACTTTTCTTTATGACTAAATAAAATTCCACTGGGCACATGTACTACATTTTCTTTATTCTTATTTATTTATTTTAGCTACAGTGGAAAGAGCAACAACGAGCTTGGATTTACATGGATTGCTGTTACAATACTTAGAATTCCTGGGTATCTACTCAGGAATGAAGTAGCTAAGCCATATGATAATTCTATCCTTAGTATTTTGGGAAGCTTCCATGTTGAAATTGAAACTTAAACTATCAGAGAGGACCCAGATCAGGAAAGGATGGTTTTAATTCATGATATAGCCTGAATACTAACTAATATCTAAGAATGAATATTGTGTTTGTCTAACTGAGTCTCCATCTGAAAGACTTAACGTGACCTTACTGCTCATCCAAGTGTAAAAGAGATTACAACATCTGAGAACATACACTAAGCCAAGAAACTAAAAGCAATGCTTGCTTAGGTGATTAAATATTCAAATTCAAAACAGCAATTGTCTCTGAATAAAATTGTAGTTATGACATATACAAATTTGTCAATAGTCAGAGTCTAGTTTTAAATGAATAGGAACATGCAAATTTTGTATGCCATATTTACATATAATTGCATACATTTATACAAATAAAACAAAGTTATGGGAAAACCTTATTATTGTTGATGACTTGATAGGGAGTGTTTGTAAAATAAAGAGCAAAGGTATTTTGTGTATTTATGTCTTTGTTATATAATTGTCTTGTTTGTGATAACAAAGTATTTTACAAAATCATTCTATTCAGAGTCATAAAACATTTGAGTGCAGAAGCTAAATAATACAAAACCAATGTGTCAGTCAAGACACCATCGATATATCTTTAAAAATATTCCTCAATGAAAATATTACAAATAGAGTATCAGTCAGAGTTTTTCTAAAATTGTTTCTCATGAAAACTGATGAGCATAAATAATTCTGTCTTCACCTGCCTCTCATCCTGCTGTGCCCCAGATTTTTGAAGCCACAGGTAGAAGCTGATAGGCAAAGGAAGAGAGTAAGTGAGGTAGAACCCATGCCTCCCCTTCCTCTTCAGTCCCTCATTTCCTTCCTGTAGCCAGCTCAGACTGAGAGAACAGACAAGCTTCAAACTGTACGAGAATCTAGATGTTTAACTAACTACTCCACTCAATAGGTATTTGTTAAGGATTGATGTTGTGCTTACCACTCTTTTAGATTGAGGGAATAAATCATTAAACCACAGACACACACACACCAGAAAAAGATGGAAATGAAAATTTCTTTCCCCTCAATTGAGTTACTATTGAAGGAAAGCAAAATAAATAAATAAAATCAGAAAATTACTGCTCATAAGGCAGGAAAAAAATCAATGTGTTCATCGTGGAGTAAAAATGAAGTCTTAAATTGTAAATAAGTTGGTCAGGGAAAGTAACATCTGAGTGAAGACTGGATAGATATGATAATTGCATTAACTGCATATCTTGGGCTTTTAAAAAGATGATTATTATATCACACATTCCAGCAATTGAGGAAAGACTGATTTCCCCAGGGTGTTAATCAGAAGGCAGGGAAGACTTTCCCATGCAGAGAATTAGGAGAGCTAAGCAAGAAAGAAAAATTATTCCACTAAGTACCAACTGGCTCCCTTTAATAAAGCGATTACATACCACAGGACAAGAGCATCCAGGACCAAATTCTACCACTTCCAACATCCCACACCCATAAATGTGCTTGTTTGAGATTGCATTTGTACTCAGGAGGAAAAGGCACATCTATTCGCAGAGCGCAATCCAAATCACTCGCTAAATTCATCCACAGCTCTTCTCACAATTGCACTTCTTTACCGTCCAAGAATACTTGTGCAGTTTTCATGAGGAAATGGCTATTATTTGAGTTAAGAGTGTGGCTTGCCTCTGCCGTTTATAGATAAGAGTGCACTTTCAATGTGGATGCCTGGAGGACCAGTTTTCTATAAATTTATTGTATTCCTAAAGGTCAGAGCCTTTCTCTCACTTTCCTGCAGATGGATAGCCGGAGCTTTACGAAATGGGACCACACATCATATCCATAATGTATAAGCCGGTGGAATGAATTAAACAGGAAACCTTTCTGTTTCCTTCCCCATTTTATCAATACACCAACTGGAGAACATAATACTGCTGTGCTCGCTCTTGTAGCCAAAACTATGTCTCAGATAAATTATATTACAGTTTGTTATAATGTTTTTCAAGCTTATAAGTTGCAGTTGAGAGCCCTAAATATGATGTTGTTGGTCAGCCTATACTTTTACATAAGGGTGGTCTTGCCTGTCTTCACATCTAGAATGAGATCTGTGAGGGCTGCATTTGGTCATGTTTATGATTACCGGGAAGAAAAGAATGGTTCAGTATATTCACGAATGCTAATGCTACAGTTCAGTGACTCGTCTACAGTGGAGCTAAAATGTGTCCTTTGTAAATGGGCGATTCAGTTTGACATGAATGCTGCCATCTTTAGGTGCAACTTCCAACATGGCGCCAGAGTAGCTCTTGAT
The DNA here is from genome assembly GCF_000317375.1 of Microtus ochrogaster. Lineage (NCBI taxonomy): Eukaryota > Metazoa > Chordata > Mammalia > Rodentia > Cricetidae > Microtus > Microtus ochrogaster. The sequence goes on from NW_004949149.1 coordinate 1,420,600, forward strand.
AATTTCCCTGCGTAGTTTTCTAGCACGCTACAAGTACACCAAAGATTCAGCAATATACAACCAGACTCTGGACCTAGGATGTACCTGACTCTGACATTCTCTTATGAGAAACTAGATATATCCAAGTTCATGTAGAGTCTTTGTTATCCTAATGAATACATACCTGTCCTCCTGGACCAATCACGGGGAGCCACATGGTCTTGATCTTTGGCCGTACTTCCTTGAGTCAGCTGTACCCTATGGGCCTCTTATCTTTCATTAAGCTAACTGTAGTTCCCTCACCTTCCATCCAACTGGTGTGTTCTTGCTCATAAGAAGATTATGCAAGATTCTTGGATTCTGAATGAACATAATTGAGTTGTTGTGGCACGTTTGCTACCTGAATCACTTGATAATACCCCACCCTAATTTCGATTGTAAGAGAAGCAGTCTCCATCTCTTATGAAAATTGCTGCAAATATACCTGGTAAAGAGTTTTGGCACAAGAAGAATAATGACAATGTTTGTTTTTCTATTGTTTATTATATTAGGCAAATGAAATGTGTACGCCATATGAACTAATGATTATCATAACTGGAATCATGATGTGGTTACTCTGCTCTGTGTAAGGACTTCATATATGCCAGTTTTTTGCATCCTCTAAACTCTCTGAAGTAGGCATTGTTACCATAGTGTCTGCATGGTTCAAGACACAAGTGTTTAAGAAGCAGAGCTGCATTAAACGGATATGGGAAATGCATGAGAGCTGCCTGTCCCTGATGGGTGAGTGGGACATCAGACAAGTCTCCAAGGAACGAATAAAAACCATGCCAAAGTAATGTGTGCATGGAATTCAGGCTTTGGAGGTAGACCATGTAATATTTCTTAGGCATGTCTAATCATCAAGTTGCTCTAAGGCACAAGTCACAAATACAGAAGCCTGGGCTGTTAGCCAGGCAGCCCAGATTAGATGCTCTGAGGAAAGATCCAGTTCCGATTTAAAGACGCACTAGGATGACTCTGAGTGCTGAGTAGTTTTCCCACCAAGCTGGAATGTTTTAACCATACACAACCCTATGTCTTTTTAGGAAGGGGAGGAATATTCATTGATCTCTCTAGTTCAGTCCCCTCTCCCCCCAAAAAGACATGAGCTCCTAGGGCCCCCAGCCCTCAGTCTTCCTGGGTCAAAACTGGTTGTTTAATTTTTGCATGAACCCATGTGCTTGCACATAAACATGTCTGTATTTTGTTAGCCAATTCTACATTGCTATGGCAAAATATCCGAGAGAAATTGTTCCTGGAGGAGGCGGTGCATCTTGGAGGTGTGGCGTGGTGGAGGGAAATGTCTAACTCCGACAATGACCCCAAGAAACCACCCACTTCAGTCATCCCTTCTCCAAGTTTCCATCACTTCCCGGTGGCCTGTCACATTAAATATGCATAGATATTGCTGCCATGATGTATTTAAAACTTTTATGATTGTATAATGATACTCCATCACCAGCAGGTACCTTTCACGTTCATGACTATTTTATCCCGCATTCATTTTGTTACGTGATGTTTTCTGGTTGGCACTGGCCTGGTGCTCTCTCTTATTGACGCTCATTCTATGAATTTTCAAATACTGTGTCTTTAATATCTTGTCCTTTTTCATTCTGTCAGTATATTGCTTCCTTGAATTTTCATATATAATTATTAATTAATTTGTGTTTATTTCTGTCACTGTCATTTTTTTATTTCAATATTGCCTTCTTGTTTCCAGGTTTATTTTTATTATTTTCTGTTACTTTCAAGGGTAACAGGAATATTAGCCAATTCCTCACTGTGGTTTGCATTCACTGGTTATTTATTTCTTGCGTATTCAAATCCTATTTTCTCTTTAATTTTGTGTAAGCAATTTCAATACGAACATAATTTTATCCAGACTTTGATCATTGTCTCCTCGTATGCCTCCTGCACCACCTGAATGTATCATTTCTTATCTATGTACTTTTGCAAAACTGGTTTAGAACGAGGGTCTAATTGCCATTTTCTGAGATTTTCAAATCAAAGAATATTTAATTCTCTCCTTTTAATGATTATTGCCATGCAATAATCAGTTTATTTGGGGGGGAGCTTTTCTGGGTAGAAGAAAATACGCAGATATTTGGTTGTATGATCAACACTGGAAGTGAAATACCGAATGAAATATGAGAGTCTTTGTGTAAATGACTTGCTGGGAGAGCTGGACTACACTGCAGAGGGAGCTGGAACTCATAAACAGATGTCACAGTGTGGACCTTCAAATCCCCTTTAAAGGTTTACGGATAAAGCCCCCCCCCAAAGAGGCCCAAGGGGGAGGTGGTAAAACCTGTAAGTGTGGGGCTTAGCAGGAGGTGCTCTTTGTGTTTTTAGGGAAACACCCAAAGGATCATGGGTCTCTATCCCCCTTTTTTCTCTCTGGCTTCCTGGCTATGTTAAGTGACCATTATTTCCCTCGCTCTTACCATGATGTACTGGACCACAGGCTCAAGGCTAATGAATTATGGAACAGAATTTGTAAAGTGTTTAAATCATTCCCTGCTAATTAAGATCTTTATAATGATGGGAAAATCTATATACATGGAGCCATTTCAAGGACTGGAAACTGTGTGGTTGTCTTATCTTTGACCCAGAGAGATTTACATACAACAAACCTGGGGATTCCCTCTTTCCCTTTCTGAGTTCATGCAGCATTCAGAAGGCTTATCTTTGTAGGAAGAGAGAGGACCTTGCCCAGTCAACCAAGACTCCCCACTTTGCTGGGCATGGTAGCACACACCTTTAATGCCAGCACTATGGAAGCAGAAGCAGGTGAATCTCTGTGAGTTTGAGGCTAGCCTGGTCTACAGAGTGAGTTTCTGGACAGCCAGAAGCCCTGACTCAAAAAAACAAACAACAACATCATCATCAACAACCACAACAAAAACTCCCTATTTCATAAGTTTAGCACTCCAGTCCTGAAGTGTGGATTCACCTGTGTGCAGCGAAGCCTGGCCCTGAGCACCCAGCCTTAGGGGAATAAATTAAAGGGACAGACACGGGGATTCCCATGGGAACACTGCCATTCTCTGCCTCATGCCAAGAGGGAATGAAATGAGTACAGACATTAAGTTTTACTGAATATCTGGCTCAACGGAACATTTCAGTTTCCCCTTTCCCAATACGTGGAGGAATATTTTATATTTTTTTCAGGTCCATCTTTCTTTAAAAAAAAAAAAAACACACCATGAGCTCCATTCTTTATGTGGTATTTACGTGTGATGCTTTGCTTTGGAAGCCTTTGCTATTCAGTTATGCTATTTCAGTGTAGAGAACTTTCTTTCTACCTTTCCCTTAAGTCTCTCCTTTGACTTTCTCTGGGCATTTCAGTATGAAATCTTCCGTATTCTTCAAATTCTTTGAAATTTATTTCTTTATGATTTTACTCCAAATGTTTAATTTTCCATGACTTATGGAGGTTGTCTTGAAACTTCTGGCACCTGTTTGATTTTTCCAATATCAACTCATCCCTTGTTCCCTTTTGTATGCCAGACACTTCAATGCAGTGCGCTGGTTTTTCATTCCTTTGAAATGTTTGAACTCTTTAAAGTTCTTACTTTTGCACTTCCGGCTTCTTGCCTCATGAGGTTACTCACTATAGTCTGGCAGTGTGTGCAGATAGTCTCAGAGTACAAAAATAAAAAAATAAGTAAACGTTAAAATAAACAATAAAACAATTCTTAATCCCTCCCCCCAAGTAACTGCTCCTTTTCCTAGGGACAGGCGTTTGTTGATGTTTCTTAAAAGCCTAATTCCCCAGCCTGTGGAGAAACAGGAATGGGAAATGTTGGGAAACAGAAGTTTAAAGTCACTTGATTTTCAAATCTTCTCTTTGAAGTTATGAGAATTCTTATTTGTCACAATTTTACTTCTGATGAGGACTGTACTCTAGCTTTAGGGAGCAATGGGTACAAGGAAAAGGCTCCATTCCTCCTTAGGTTATAAAGGGAAGGTGGAGTATAGAGTCACATCCATCTGTCACCTGCCCACCCTTGCAAGTGTCACCTGGGGACTTCCTTCTCTAGGTAAAAGCCATCTTCCCACATGCGGGTTCAAAGCAATTCCCATCACACAAAGAAATCATTCCCTGCCATTCTTTATTATTGTTTGGGTTTATTTTTCTCCCAAGTAGCTGCTCCAGGTTGATCTGAAAGAAGGAAGTCAGTGTTTTTACAGGTTTGACGTTTTAGTCGTAATCAAGACCCATGATGCCATGTTAACAGAGAGCATTGCACCGTGACATTTTAAAACGTTCTAAAGTTTGATATAATATCCTTTTTCTGCAGGTGTAGAAACGATAGAGATTCCAGGTATCATTCAGCTCCCCTTTGGGGTGTCAAAAAACCTTTTCACAGGGGTTACCGAAGAGCATCAGAAAACACAGAAAACACATTTATATTTTACAATTCAAAACAGTACAAAACCACATCTATGAAGTAGCAAAGAAAGTAATTTTTATGGTTGGGGTCCGCACAGCATGAGGAACTGCATTAAAGAGTCACAGCATTAAAAAGGTTGATAATCTCTGATGGAAAGGTATATGGTGAAACCACGTGACAAGATGTCACTAGTTTCTTGTCTCTCTGAGTTGAGTTTCTCATCTCATTATCAAGCAAAATAAGCAGTGAGAAGAGATGATAATGGATGCCAAGAAGCATTGTGCAACGGTTTGGGTTGTTGGTTTGTTTGCTTTTATATTTATAGGAAAAGATCAATTCAGTCCCTTATAAAGGTTTCTAAGTAAGTGGATTATAGCAGGCGTGATGGGGTTGGCTCGGATTGTCACTTGTCCACACATAAATCAGGAATCTAGCTGAGACAACGCTGACTGGCTAATCTGAGCAAATCGTAGTGTTTGGATAGATGGGTGCACGTGCGTGCTTTTCAGAGAGCCGGATTCCTTCCTTCCTTCCTTCCTTCCTTCCTTCCTTCCTTCCTTCCTTCCTTCCTTCCTTCTTTCTTTTTACAAGCAGGAGGGGAAATGAAAGCAAACAAAGGTTGGGAGGTAGCCAAGGTCTTGGTGAGTCAGAGCCTTCGGATTTCAGCTCCTGAGTTCACCTACCAGGAATAGTCCGTTGTAAAATGCGGGACAGGTGCCTTTTAGAGCTGACTGCCCATTCTGCCAGAACATACAGACATGTTGTTTTCCTTGGGCCATAGCAGCAGCTGTTTATACAGCAGGGCCGTGACAGCTGTCTGTCTGGCCTCTGACACAAACAAGCACCAGCGCTCTGACACCAACACAGTTAGGACCTAAAACAGTTCCTTGACTCAAGTTCCCCCCAATCCCCCCCCCCCACGCAAGTGCCCTTGGTTAGTTCACCAGGTCCTGCCCCTTTCCATGCTTTCTGAAAGCGTCTGGTAGCCCATCAATGTATTATCTTTTCCTGTAACCTACCCTTTCAAGCATGTCAAATAAGTGAAATCATAAAGAGTGTATCCTTGGCGACTGGTTTGCTTTTTCTCATTCACTGCAATTCTCTGGAGAGTCACCCAGACTGTCACACCTGTTAGTCACCCATCCGTTTGTTTTACCAATGGTAAAACCAATGGTTCCATACCACAGTATGGGTATACCAATTTAGTTATCCACTTATCCATTGAGGGATATCTGATTGTCGCTGGTTTTTAGATATTAAAAATAAATCTGGTATAAGCATCCGCAGGCAGTTTCTTTTATGGATATAAGCTTTCACGTATCTGAATGAGACACCCTGAAGTACATTTGCTGAACTGTATGGCTATGTATGTAGTGATGTATTTTTGCATTTGTTTTATTTTGAGTTACACGTCTGCCTGTAGGCCTGTGTTTGGAAGGATCACACAGCCAGAAAGTGGAGTCACCGGTATTGTGAGCCGCCTGACAGGAGTCTCAGGCACCACACTCTGGTCCCCTAGGAAAGAAGTTTGCGCTCTTTGCCAGTGCTGAGCATTACATGATACCTTAGGAAACTGCCACGCTGCTCTCCAGAGTTCCTGTTCTCATTCGCATAATGCACAAGTGATCTGGCTTCTCTTCATCCCAAGCGATGGCTGCCGACACTGTTTCCTGCGTCAGCCACTTGCAGACATGCAGTGATGCTCACTGTGATTTTAATCTGCATTTTCTAGTTGCCCATGATGCTGAAGCGTTTTTCATGTCCTCTTTCACCCTCTGTGCTGCTGGGGGAAATGTCTCTTCCTGACCTCTACCCAGCTTTCCTTCAATTGTTTGATGTTTCACAGTTTAACTAGGTGTTGGCTGTGCATGATGTCCCAGTGAGAGTTAACTTTCAACTTCTACTGAGACACTGCACATATCATGCTGGCTGGCCCGAGAGCATGTCTGTAAGAGATGATCTTGATGGGTAACTGATATAAGGGGCCCCACTGACTGTAGGTAGCAGCATCTCTGGGCTGTTGGTCCTGAAATGCTATAAGAAAGTTAATTAAGCGTGATCCTGTGAACAAGCTGACAAGCCTGTTTCTTCCATGGTTTTTGCTTCACACTCCTGCTTGATTGAGCTTCTGCCCAGACTTCCTCAGTGATGGACTGTGGTCTGGGAGTGTGCACCAAATAAACCCTTTCCTCCCATAAGTTTCTTTGAGTCAGAAGACATTATTACAGCAACATAAAAGCAAACTAGAGCAACTGCCAATCACAGAGACAAATACTGAATCATGGCTTTTGCGTAAGGCATTTAAATTAACAAAATTTATAGCATTAGTGTAGAATGGAGGCTCACAGAGGAGCTGGGAGCTGGAAATTCATAGTAATGAAGTTTCAATCATAAGATATAAAATGTCTAGAGATAGCCTGGGGTAGCATCGTAGCTACTGTCAATAGTGGTGTGGTACACACTCCAACAGCTGAGCCAGTCCAATGTGAACCACTCATAGCACAATAAAAAGTGGGATAGTTGAATTTAGCATTGGGGAACTCTTTCACTGGAATTGGAATGTTTCGAATCTATAAGGCGTTTACATGAAAAAATATACTGGCAAAGAACTTTATGCCCATGAATTTGTAACGTGTGAGCCTAGCAAAAGAACCCAAATGGCATATTTTTAACTGAGTGGGTTACAGTGGGTGTGGTCAGGTCTGCTCAGATTATCACTGCCAAGCCTTTGGTCTGGAGCCAGACAGAGGTGGTTTCGTTCAACAGAGGAGCTTCCTGTACTTTTTGTTAACTTCCCCACAAGCTAAACAGACCAGAAAGAGAAACAGCAAATGGAGCTTTAAAAAAAAAAAAAAAAAAGGCCTCTAGAGAGAGCGCCTCTAGGATGAACATCGGAACAAGAAAATGTAAAACTCCAAATCTGACGTGAGGTATGCCATGCTGCCACCATCTCCGTTCACATGTTTCCATGCTCCCTAAGGAAGAGCTGCTACATATTTGAACCTGCTAGAGGAGTTTTTTGAGAGGTCAAGAAAAGATTATCCAACAGGGATTAAAGTTTACAGGAAACAAATAGCTGCCCAAAGTTCTAAGCTCGGCGCTCAGCTCTGACCACCAAGGAGCCCATGGAGGGACCACGTAAAAGCGTAGTGAGATGAGACTGTGTTCTTTACATGGCCATGGAGACTGACTTTTTTCATGGGACAGAGATGTAGAGAGATAGCCCTAATGTTTCAAGAAATTGAGGGTTCTCATATCGTAGCTCTTCCTTTCTTCTTTTCTTCCTCCCTCCCTCCCTCTTTCCCTTCCTTCCTCCTCTCCCTTCTTCCTCTTTTCCCTCCTTCCCTTCCTACCTTCCTCCTTTTCTTCCTCCTTCCCTCCCTCCCTCCCTCCCTCCCTCCCTCCCTCCATCCCTCCCTTCCTTTCTATAACATAACTGTTCTGTTTCAAGAACTTGGAACACATATTTCCATTAAAACCACTACAGAAACTATTGCAAAGCCACAGCTCCTTCCAAATGTCATGACATTGAATTAACGGCCATTTCCCTTACTGAATTTATTTAATATTATGAAAGAATTTTACAGAAAATTGCAAGCTATTTTCACAGATTCAAAATTTTTATCTTTTAATAAAATGCATACAATTTCAGTTTCTGTTTTCCGCTCTTCTCTTGATTTGAGGTTTGAGCCAAAAGCTTCTTTTTACTAATCAGCACCTGGATATTTGATTGTCCTCATCTAAATAGTCTGGCTTGATTATCAGCTGGAATTAGGAGAAGAGCTGCCTCTAGTCATTATTAACAGAGAGGCTCCTAAGAAAACATTCCGTAATCACCTGTGAACAGGGAGGTGGAGGACAGTCCTCTGAAGCAGGGACAAAGTCACATAAAAATACAAAATAAAAAAAAGTCTCTTTTCTGATGTTGCTAATTCATTGTCCAGGTTTTACTTTCTGATTCATAGTGCAAGGACAGAGAGGACGCTTTCATTAGTTTATTACAATTCAGTGCAGTGTCTAGAGATCTTGTGTAGGAGTCAAGGCCGACTGACAGCACCAGAGAAGCAGCTCTATAAAACCCCCTTCCATAGTCTGTTACACACACTTTCTTTGGAGGGGAAGCAAACAGCGCACTGACATTCAGTTGCTTCAGCTTTGCCTTATCCGACAGCACTAATTGAATGCTGTTCTCATTCTTCAGATATCATATGGATGCATGCCATAGGAGACGGCAGCATTCAGTGAAACCTATAGAACCTGGGGCTGGGGAGACAGCTCAGTCAGAAAATTGCTTGTAGGTAAAGGTAGCCATCCCTGTAAAACCTAAAGAACAGAATTTTATATCATCAACGGAGACATGCTGAAATGTTTCCCTAAGTGAAAACCAAAAGTGATCAGTATCCAACCATAAAGCTACAACCTTAGGGGTTGTGTTTTCCAGCAGAAATCCTTAGTGGTGCCTCCAGCTGGACATCAACCTGTAACTTCACAGAATGTTTCACAGTGACTCAAAGAAAGGTGACGAAGTCATTAGTGAGGTCACGCCTGATGGGTGGGAGTGGGTGGTCTGATTTGCCATCAGAAGAGACTGAGAGCCAACAAAGTGCACATGCCAGCCAAGACCTGGAGCTAAAGGAATGGAGTAGGTGCGGAACCACAATGCAGGGGTGCTTGTGGGGCAAACTGGTCTCTGTATAGAGTATTCCTTACATGAGCATGACAGCTTCCTTGGCTAGACACAGTTTTTCTTTGAGGGACGATTTACCACTGACTATATGATTTTTCAGGCAGATCATTGACATAGTCATCTTTCTACTCTATTTTAGGATTTATGATAATTAGTATTATCAAATGATTACAATATATCAGTGATAAAAAATTGTACACAATCAGCTGGAGTCATTGGCCAGAAGTTAAAGTCACTTGATGCAAAATTTGACAATCTGAGATGGAGCTCCAGGAACCCAAATAGTGGAAGGAAAGCCCCAGTTGGTCCAAACTGGCCTCTGGTATCCATGCATGGGTATTGGTGCACACACAAAGACACACACATAAACAGTAAATAAATGTAAAGACATTAAAAGCTATGTGTGTAGTATGCCAAAATTATATATGTGCATAATGGGAAAGCTAAATTTGAATAAGAATAAACTATACTTATACAACTCTACTAATTCTAGCTTGATAACTTATGAAAAATATCTATTTATTTTATTCTAATAATTTTTTTTTGTTTTTTAAGACAGGGTTTCTCTGTAGCTTTGGAGCCTGTCCCAGAACTAGCTCTTGTAGACCAGGCTGGCCTCGAACTCCCAGAGATCCGCCTGCCTCTGCCTCCCAAGTGCTGGGATTAAAGGCGTGTGCCACCACTGCATAAATTATTTTTAAGATCATTATAGACACTGCACTAACACTGAAGTGAAATAAGAGGTTGCATGTTTTTCACGGAGACCTATCATGCTCTATTTTTTTGTAGTTAAATTCAAGAGATTTATGCTAGTTTAAGGCAATGAAGTGTAATGAAAAATAATTCTGTGGGATAAGAATTAGAGCTTCATAAAACTTAATTTCTATCAAATAACGTTGCAATGAATCAGATGTTTGTATCCTCTCAAAATTTATGGATTGGAATCTAATTGTCTATGTGAAATTATCTGTACGAGGGACTATAGGGAAGTAATTAAGCCATGGTGGTAGAGCCTCGATGAATGGGAGCTGGCTTGCCTGTCTTCATCTCAGAAGGATGCACTTGGCAGCGAGCAGCTGCTAAGGATCTCAGGAGAGCTTTGCCACAGCGGCACAGATCTCAGGAGACCTTTGCCAGAACAACACAGACCTCCAGGTCTCAACTTTCAGGACCTTGAGGTTGAATGTCACCAAGTCGGTGGTACTTTTTTCTATTAGTCCTCTTGAAGAATAATAAAGATATTACTATAGCACACATGCATGCGCGCGCACACACTCACACACACACACACACACACACACACACACACACACTCATGAAGGCCAGAGGTCACCTTTGGGTACTGTTCATCAAGTGCTGTATTTTTTAGAAGAGTTCTTTCACTTGCCTGGAGCTTGTAAGTAGGCCAGCTGGCTGGACAGTGAGCCCTAAGATTCCCCCACCTCTGCTTCCCTGGTATGGGGATTATAACTGTGGGCATGTTAACAGCTCACTTTTTTTTTTTTTAAAGATGATCATTTATTTCCTCATCCTTGATGACTGCTCTTCACCGCCTCTGCTTTTTTGTTTCTTATTTCTGGCTCATAGCCAAAATTGTTTCCTCTTCCTTACTCACAAAAGCTTAAGCAGTTCCCCGCGAGGGAACACCAAGTAGGAATCCAGTTGGTGATAAACGCTAAAATTTTGTCACCTCTTCTCCAAGGGTGACAGACTATGGGGAATTTTGTTTATTGTCCTTGTTTGGTACATGTTGCCAGTGTGATCTGGTTACGCACATGTTTAGAGACCACCTGGAATTCACGTGAAAGTTTCCAGGGGCCTTTGAAAGCCTTGAGTACGCTCAGAGTCGTGTTTTCCTACAGTGAAGATCCATAAAGCAGAACGGACTCAGAATACAGACTTCCGGGGTCTGGAAGGCTCCAGGTATATTTCCAAGTCCTCCCTTAGCAAGATGCTTAAAGCAAGCTGCAAGGACCTGTGAGCCAGTTTCTACCTAGCGAGGCCTGCTCGTAATGGAGCAGAGAGTTTCTATTGGAAGTTAGTCATGCAGATAACCCCCAACTCTGCTATCAAACACAATTACCAAGACATCAGTCTCCCAGAAGAAAAACTGGGATTCATAGTAAATCAGTGTTTGTACAAATGGTTCAGACAGGGTTCTATGCTTCAGGCAAGCCAAACAGTTTATAAATTAGTCATAAAAGGAACATTCCAAAACTAAGATTCCTAGATGCCAGCCAAGGCTAGTTTTTGCCTGAGGCAGACCCTTCAACAGAAATGTAATAACTGAGAAATGTTAGTTTTCTGTATTAATTCTCTGGCAAAGCAGGCTATCCTGTATGTAAAGTTAATTATAATATTGTGTCATGTTTATTGGATATGCACTTTCCGGTATGCATTTGGAATGGATGACTGAGATTTTGTGACATTGTTTTCAGAATGCTATCTAAAATGGATAGACTTTGGTCCCTCAAATTCATTGTCCCTATTCCCTCACCCCAGAAACCAGGATCCTAAGTTTAATCTTGACCTTCATAGTAGGCTTAATTAGTAGATTATCTTTGATTTCATAGATTGTTTCTACATAGCATAGAAAACTTCCAACTTAGTCAAAGCATAATTTAACTCTAAAATGTTGGGGTGACGATGCCTTGGTATCTACTAGTGAACATTTGTTTCTGCATGTGTAAACATGACAAGGAAAGAGGGGCTGTAGAGTGATGGCCACGGCTTCTGTCACCCGCCAAAGTGGTGTGTACATCACAGAGTTCCTTACCTGCTTTGCATTTCCTTCTAGGAAGCAAAATAGAGTATCTGAGCTAACGTTCACAACTAAGGTGGATGGGGAAAGATTCGGTGTGAAAGATAATGTCAGACAAATACAACTATATATGCAGGGGTGTTTGGTTTGTTTGTTTGGTTGGTTGGTTGGTAGTTTTGTTTGTTTATTTTTTTGTTTTTGACAAACAGAAGGACTTTCCCCCCCTAAGGAAAACTATCTGGTTGTTCCAAAATACAGAAAGCAGTCATAGACTAGGGTGGAGCTGAGTGAGCCTACAAAGTTAACTAAGTTCTGGGGAAAATAGACATTACTTAAAATTCCAGCACGTAAAAGGAAGCGTCCGGGACAACATGCTGGGGAGTTCTGCGGCGGGTCTGATGTGCTCGTGCAGGAGGATGAAAGGGTTGTGGGGCACCCCATGCCACAGATCGAATTAGTACAACATCAGAATTTGGTGTATTCTCTCTGCAAAAATGACAAATCGATGTTGGACCTCAGTTTCTCTGAACCAGAAACAATAAAGATGTTTCTCTAACCTGCGTAGATTTCCAAGCCTCGGAGACCAGAATTGCCTTGGATGCATTCTCCTTGCTTTGTAATGCTCTTTCAAAAGAACAGAAGCAGAAGTTATTTCTGAAAGAGGTAAGATCTCTCACATCTAAATTAGTTTAGCAATATCTCTCCTGAGACATCCTTTTGACATTGTGATTAATGGGTAGTCTACAACCATGTTTTTCCCAGGTATTTATACTTACCACTAGTCAAATATCCAATCTCCTCTGTAGCTCTCTTTTGATGTTGGCCTGTTAGGATCAGATTCTATATTCAGAACATATCTTTTTGAGATAATTTTTATACTTCAATGATGTCTCGGTTTTCTAGAAGTCCCTGGGTACTTATACAGAGCCTCCTTTCATCTTATGAAGCCGGAATCCTAGTAGTAATTAGGTTGTTTGATAAGCTCAATATTTCTTAATTAGTTCAACACTATTGAAAAAGCTGTCAAATCAGGAGAACCTAACAATCCTTAAATTAGTTTTATATATGACCGTGCAATTAATACAAGTATGTTTGGGGGATTATCCTTATTAAAGAGAGGCCTTGACGGCTCCAGGATCAAGGCAATGTCCTCACCATTCCTAATATGTCTTATCAATAATGAAAACATGAATTGAATCCTTACCATGTTATTATTTATTATAATCTAATTAATTCCAATGGAATCTGATAATGGTGCTTAATGTAATGAAATAACTACCGTCTTTTATATTTACTCTTTTAAGTGGGTTATGCCACCCTCTCCTGGATGCCTAAAGAATCATGATAAACTACACTTCAAATTTTTGTTTTGGGGGGCTAGAGAGACAGCTCAGTGGTTAAGGGTAGTTAAGATAATTCAGTGCTCTTACAGAGGAACAAAGCTAGGGTTCTTGTGTGTTCCACAGGCACCCACACTCAGGTACACACTCACCCATACACACACACACACACACACACACACACACACACACACACACACACTACTCCCCCACACTATACAAACATACCCACCACACACTTAAAAGGAAAAAAGATATATTGTCAAAGAAATACATTTTCATGCAGGACCTTTTACCAAAGACTACATCAGAGGTTCTCGACATTCCTAATCTTGCAACCCTTTAATACAGATTCTCATGTTGTGGTGACCACCCATCCCAACCATAAAATTACTTCATTGCTACTTCATAACCGTGGTTTTTCTACCGTTATGAATCATGATGTAATTATCTGATGTGCAGGATTTCTGATCTGTAACTCTCGTGAGAGGATTTTTTGACCCTCCAGGGTCAAGACTCTCAGGCTGAGAACCACTAGACCTGATCCACCTCTGGTGCTCCCAGGCTGAGAGACTAGACCTGATCCACCTCTGGTGCTCCCAGGCTGAGAACCAC
>NW_004949149.1:1434520-1440158 GCF_000317375.1 Microtus ochrogaster
TGAGAACCACTAGACCTGATCCACCTCTGGTGCTCCAAGGTACAGGCTGAGAACCACTAGACCTGATCCACCTCTGGTGCTCCAAGGTACAGGCTTGGATTAAAGCTACTGAGAAGATGGCTCTTAGCCCTGGACCTTCCCAGGGAACCATTAATACCTGCAAACTGGTTTTAGCCAAGGGCCAGACAACTTCTGAAAGCTTAGCTTAAACTGCTGATGTGAGATCTGCAATAGAAACTGACTATTCTATGCGTGAAGAAAATCTAATAATGTTCACTCATTGGGCGGTGTTGTTGGCAATTTTCTTCAACTATTTTCTCATGGACATATCTGTAAGTTGTTTACTTTTCTTACGCACATGCTTGCAAAACTGAAATGATGTCTTTAAAATTTATTTTTCTGCAATATCGCATGGAATAGACAAATACCGAGTCTCTACTTTTTCTGGTAATATAAGCGATTTGCATGGATTTTCCAGGAGTCTGCCTTTCTGCCTCGCTGTAAGATAAGAAGGTGAGTGGTACTGATGGAGAATGGGATTGTATAGAAAAACTAGAGGGTAATGCTAAAGACAGAATGGATACTGTTCTTCGTCACATAATGCCTGCTGAGTGCAAAGATCAAGGGTGAAAAACAAAACAAAAAAATGTTTGTTGCACATGAAAGAGAAAGATCTGAAGAGAAAAGCTGCCAATGAGTCTCATGGAAAAACCAAAAGATGATAGGATGGTCATCAAGGATCTGCAGACAGAAAGAATAAACTCAGAGAAAGGAGGATAAAAAGAAATGAGTGGTGTACATTAAAATGTGAAGGCAGGGAAGGAGTTAAAACCTAGAGAGAAGCTAGGCAAGTGACTTAGTGGGTAAAGTGTTTGCTACCAAAGCAAGACAGCCTGATTTGTCCACCTAGGCCGAGCAATGCAGGACACATCTGAAATCTCACTGCTCCCATGCTGAGAAGGGAGGAACAGAACCAGGAATGCCTGGAGATCCCAAGCCAACTACCCTTGCGTTCCTTGTATCCCTGCTCCCTCCAAGACATTTATCATGAAGGGATGTTGTATTTTGTCAAAGGCTTTTTCAGCATCTAATGAGATGATCATTGTTTTTATGGTGGATTGATTACACTGACAGATTTTCGTATGTTCAACCATCCCTGCCTCTCCGGGATGAAGCCAACTTGATCATGGTAGATGACTTTTCTGATGTATTATTGGATTCAGGTTGCCAGTATTTTATTATTTTTGCATCAATCTTCATGAGAGATATTGGTCTGTAAATCTCTTTCTTAGTAATGACTTTGTGTGGTTTGGGTATCGGGGTAATTGTAGCCCTGTAAAAAGAGTTTTGAAATGTTCCTTCTGTTTCTATTGTGTGGAACACTTTGAGGAGTATTGGTATTAGTTCTTCTTTGATGCAAAAACCATTTGGCCCTGAGTTTGTTTTAGTTAGGAGACTTCTGATGACTGTTTCTAGTTCCTTAGTAGTTATAGGTCTATTTAATTTGCTTATCTTTCTTGATTTAATTTGTTAAGTGATATTTATCTAGAAAAATTGTCCATTTCCTTTAAGTTTTCCAATTTTGTAAGGTATAGGATTTTGAAATCTACCCATCTTTTCCTCTGATTGACGTCATTTGGGCCATGTCTCAGGCAATCACTCTTCCAGGTATCAGTAGATCCAAGGCTCAGATGGTTGTTCCTTTTGGTATAGTGAGGGCCATGGTTCCAGTCACCCCAGAGGTCACTCAGCCTTCAGAAGGTTGCTTGGAGATCCTGGGGGTTACTCTGCAATCCTGGAAATTGTTCGGGCCTGCTTCCCTGGAGGTGTCTGGCTTGGGTCTGCTCCTGCAGAAGTCGCAGGCTCAGGCCTGGTCCCACAGAGGTGGTTGGCTCGGGCCTGCTCCTGCAAAGATTGCTGGCTCAGGTGAGCCACAGCAGAGGCTGGTGATTCAGGCCTGCCTCGGTGGAAGCCACTGGCATGGGCCTGCTCCCATGGAGGTTGCTCCCTTGTACCTGCTCCTGCAGAGGTCTACTGGCTCAGGCCTGGGTTGGTGGGGGTCACTGGCTTGGACCTGATCCCTTGAAGGTTGCTGGTTAAGGCCTGCTCTGGAGGAGGTCACTGGCTTGGGCCTAGTCCCAGCAGAGGTTGCTGGCTTGGGCCTGCTCCCATGGAGGTTGCAGGCCTGGGCCTGGGCCTGCAGAGGTCACTAATGTGGGCTACAGGTCCATTTAATTACTTTCAATAACCTGTTTTAAATTTTTAAATCTCTGGGTCCAAAATGATGTTTCTCTCCCTGGGTTCTTTTGTCTACTTTAGATCATTTAAGTGACTTCCACCTACAAACACCTAAAATTTGAACTTCCTTCTGAACACGTTTTCATCTCACAGTTTCCATTTCTATCTCCCCCTCAGGCACTGTTTCCTTCCTTCCTGTGCCTTGTGTGAAAACCACACATAGCTCCATCTCCTGTCTCCTGACAGGCTTACAGTATGTTCCTCTGCCTTTCTGGTTTTACACAAAGTCACTGTTAAATTATTAAAACATCTAACTTTGCTCTGCATCCTCTTCCTTTGGCTTGTTTTCACTCCTTTAGAGTTACTCAAATGTAAGTCAGATAACTCACACTTGTTTGCAAAGCCCCTGCCTCCGGGCATTTGAGCTCACTGTCCCCTCTGCCTGCACAGCCTTGCTTGTGTATCCACCATTGGCTGTTTTGCACCATCCTGGGTTTTAACAGCATTGTTCTCCCTACTCTTCAGAAAACTGCTAGAAGCTCCCCTTGTTTCAGTTCACACAAACTTCTGACACCCTTCCAGAACCCTCCATTCGCATCATTTACCATTCTCTAAAACATATATTTGACTTTTGTTTTCATTGCTGACCACATCTCCTGACTTTGATGTAATCTCCATAGAGGTGTGCACTTCCGAATCATTTCTTTACTTGCGTGTCCAGCATCAAAGAGTTCATAAAGTACTTATTAGACTAATTAATTAATTACAAATTGTCCAATGGCCATCATATAAGTTTGAATTAATATGTTTTCTACTTGATAAAATGCCATCTAAAAATAAAATACTATCAAAATTAATATAGTATTTGTACTTAACAGAATTGTTTAACCCAGACTACACTTTTTTTGTTTACATATAAATCAGTCACAAAGACTTTTTCATAGGCCATTACTTCTTGATGAAGCAAGTATTAGAAAATCTTTAAAAGGACAGTCAATCTTCCAAACTTTTACTATGGCTACCCAGCATGCAGTTTGCCAGGATATTGCTTTCCCTAGCTCAGATTCTCTCTATAAACAGTACCTCTGTGTTTGCATGCACCTCAATGTCTTTGGTGTTCCAGACAGGAAGTTACAGTCTCTAATGGTTTATCGAGGGTTATCTTCTCTTCTGTAACTTTAGGAAGAAGAACTAAAATTCATTTTCATCTGTAGATAACTAGGAACCATGAAGTAGTATTGTATTATTGTTAAGTCTTAACACACATACATCCATTTCTAGTTGGTTTTGAAACTCCCAAACTACCAGATATTCTTCAAATATCTTTTTATATTTAGTATGAAAGATTTTTCTTACATTTAGAAAATATATTCTCCTACAAAGAAAAGACTAAACATTGCCCCCAGAATATCACACACTATTGCCAAAAGGTCTCATAAAATGATCTGTTTTTCTAATCATGACACCAACTATCAGTGGCTGAAATGTCACCACATGATCTCATAAGAACACGCAACTCACACGCTCTCCCAACATCGGTCCATTGGGCTGAAGACACAGAATCTTACAGTCCAAGGTGCCTTCATGTTGCACAGTTCAGATCTGAGTGCTTGAATTAGATGGATTAAGTGATTCTGTCAGTTTGTCCCACGATGACATAAAGCGATGTGACAACTTGAAAGGAATGTCACCCAAACAGCTCATCTTCAGAGAAGAGCTGTGACGCCCTGCATTTACTTTTTAAGCTTTGTCCCTGCCTGAAAGCAGAGAGAGAAGCCAAGCAGCAATTCATCATACCTTGTATTGCTGTCAAAAGAATGTTTCACTCCCTTGATACTTTCACCTTTCTGCAGTTTATATAACACTGTCCTGTTTATAGCTTCTTGCTAGAAATGTCAGGAATCCAAGCCGCTGTGTAAGAAAATGATGGCAGTGGCTGAGGGAGAGCAGAGAATATCAACACGCACGTATTTTTAATTTTTAAAGTTATACTGGTGTATGTAAATGTAGTATGTGAACCTATTGTATGTATGTTGACAGGTGAGCAGACACGTGTGTGTATGGGTGTTTATGTGCGGAGGCCTGAGTTTGGTGTGAGTGTGCTGTGTGAATCTGTATGTGTATATGTTCATAGGAAAACATGCACATGTGTACAGAGGCCTGAAGTTAGAGTGTAGTATGTGAACCTGTGTGTTACGCTCACAGTGTGCATGCACTTGTGTACGGAGGTCTGAGTTTGGTGTGAGTGTACTGTGTGAACCTATGTGTATTGTGCTCACAGTGTGCATGCACTTGCGTACAGAGGTCTGAGTTTGGTGTGAGTGTACTGTGTGAACCTATGTGTGTTATGCTCACAGTGTGCATGCACATGCGCGTGCATAAATAGGAGGCCTGAGATTGGTGCTGGAAATAAGCCTGTGTTGCTCTTTCCCCCCTTTTCTTCCTGGCTTTCTGTTGAACTCCACGCCTTCCAGAATGCACTTGACACTCTCTCTTTGTTCTTTCCTTCTTTGCAACCTCAGATTCCCATAATATATCAAAAAGAGCAGCGAGGGGCCTGTCGTTTCGAGCCTGCAGGGTCACTCTATGCCACTTTTAATATATTTTTAAAATTTATGTTAAAATTTGTGTATATTTAATTATCATATCTAATATAAGTTATACATGATAATTGTTTCATTATAACATTTTCATTCATGCACTTATTATATCCACCCCATTGTCCTCTCTTGTCTATTTTTCACCCCTATTAATTCACTTATTCTGTCCTATTTCTATGTCTTTTCTTTGGGTTTTGCTGTGGCAACTAACTGCTTTTTGATTGGCTAGTATGTCTAGTCCGTGGGAGATAATTCACATCTGGTACACTCACGGCTAAGAGTGATAAACCATTGCTATTCTATGAAATGGACATGTGGTGCTTGCCAATCACCTTTAAGGAGAGGTTTATGCCCATATGTCAGTGTTGCTCTTCGCTCTGGACAGAGAGGCCTCTTTTGCAGCAGTTGACAGTGACTACTGAGACTCCCAACTGGTCAGAGCGCCGAGAGTAGATGACTTGTGGGTATCTAGCCGTAAGAGAGGCGTCAACACCCCTGCCTCACAGCACAGAGACTACCAAAGAAGGAAAGAGAGTTTAGGAGCTGAAGAGAGGCCTGGAGCACTGACTTCCAGACATGATAGGGTTGCTACACTCCTTAATTTGTGGCAGCTACAATTACTTGAACAAGATCTGGTCATCCACACCCTAGCCTGGAAGGAGGAGAGGCTCAAAGGCATACCCTACCCCACCCCACCCCTGCCATCTCTGATAATTTAGAAATGGATAATTGGTGGATGTGAGGCATTTTCTTCAGTGGCCCAGCTACCGGTGAGCCGTGTGTGTGTGTTCCTGTGGGCA
>NW_004949149.1:1440419-1447722 GCF_000317375.1 Microtus ochrogaster
CGTGTGTGCTCCTGTGGGCAGCTCCACTGGCCCAGCTACCGGTGAGCCGTGTGTGTGTGTTCCTGTGGGCATCTCCACTGGCCCAGCTACCGGTGAGCCACGTGTGTGTGTGTGCTCCTGTGGGCAGCTGCTACCCACTCCTCTGACTGAATTTTTAGATGTGTTTGGGGTTTTCAGATCTTTCTTTCCTTTGGGCATTTATATCAAATTCTCCTGAGGTTATGCGAATGTTCCCTCTTCATCATTTTATCCTCAGACAGATGGAAGCCCTACATTCTAACTCTGTAGCTCTCATTTTCCCCTCATTTGTGTTTTATTATTACCTGTTCCTTCCCACCACTGTTGGCAAGCTCTAGAGAGGAGAGACTAGGTAATAGCCATCATTATAGTATATTCTTAACATATTTTATGGCACTTGGTGTTATTTAATATGCTTGTCTATAAACTGAATAAATGTACCTTTCCTTTTTTTCTGTCTCAGCCATATGTGAATTATACACGGATTAGGTTCTGAAAAGTAAATGTTGACAGTGGTCTAGAAGCTGGAATGTGATAGCTTTCCAAGGAGTTAAGTGCTGAGTCCTGTTCCTGAGGACATCCTGATAAGACTGCCTGGGGGCAGGAGGCCCTGCAGAGTTTCAGCAGCTCAAGCAAATCCGTCCCTAGGTTTTGGTGTGCCCTAAGTAGGTCTCAGTAAGACCAAAACTCACAGTGGGGCTGTTGGAAGCAGGTTGTTTGCTTCAAGACTCACACTGCCAGCTTGGACTCGCATCCACTAAGGATATTTCTCTTGAGTGTTTTTTAATGAGAAGGTGTCCAGACGCCAATAACCTTCTTGTGTGATTGATGCTGGAATACAGAGCTCCGATGGCCTTGGGAGCTGCCATTGCCAAGGCCTGCACTGGGGAAAGTCCCTCTGGTCTGAAATAGAACTTCAAAGTGGGAAGGCAGACAGGTGAAAGAAGCAGAGAAGCAGACTACACTGAGGTAATTCTCCAGGGCTTCCTGTGACCCCAAGACAAACAGCTTCTGCTCTCCTCCTGTCAAAAAGGACTGTGTGTGCTCAGTGGACTTTGGACTTCACAACTCAAATGTCTGAGGGCCATTTTCAGTTTGAAAATTTCTGATGTTAAGAAACAAAAAATACGGTGGTCAAGACTGTTTTGCTTTCATCTTCAGCCTGTGCCAGCAGGGTTACTCAGGCTTCTCTTCCATCTTTAACAATGAATTTGTCAGTGAAGATTTTTTTTTCCATACTTTGCTTTGCCTTTATCTCCTTCTGCTTTGGCAGTTGCTTATCTCTGCAGACACAAGGAGAAATGTTGGCCTCGTGATTTAAGTATGAGCCCAGGTGAGACAAACAGTGCACGTTTGACCATGTTATTAAATCTATGAAACTCTTTGGATTCCTCTGTTTATTATTTTTATAGCTTTCTCCTCACATTCATTTACACAATTGGCCATTAATCTAAATTAAAATTTTGTGCCAGGCATATACAAAGATGAATTGACTTCTCAGAGCATACAAAATTTTTAATATACAAGAAAAAGAGTCACATGAAGAAATGAGTGCAATGTTGTAGGTACTCTGATCTAAGTAATTACTATAAACAGAGAGAGTCCAAAGAATCAGGTTGACCTGGATTGAGGTCAGAAACACTTCATAGAGAATGACATGCACATTGACCATTAAACCCTGAACATGGAGTCACTAAGCAAAAGATAGGCAAAGGTGATTACGGGTTGATGTCATCAGGATACATTAGAGACATCACATATCATGGGACTTGATAAGGATGCAGAAGGAGAAGTCAAAGTCCAAGTCTGGACCATTCACACCTGATACAATTCTTTCCTCTCCCCTTAAAGGAGCCTTGTGTTTGCTTTCAGATCCTTCCCATTTCTGTCTCTCGTCCCCCCGACCCCGTATCGCTATGAATCTTCTCAGCCCACCAGTTAGTTGAAACTTTCCAGCATCAACACGTCCTTTACTCCCTTTTATCATAAAAACATTGTCTTCTCGTTGGAAGCTGGCATTAGAGTCTTACCCAGCTCTTCCCTCCTTCTAACCCATGTGCTGTGGCCTTTCTTGGTTACAGACATAACTGAGCTCACTGACTTTATAATCTTTCGCATGGCAACTGACCATATAGTGATCTTCAGTATGGTGGGTGCTGTACTTCCAAATACCGTGATTTGGTATACATTCAGAATAATTCTAAATGTAGGATGCTTCCCTACCTGAACAGGTGACGAAGGGCTTCCAGCCTGGTACCCCATGTCTCCTGTGTGTGTTTCTGGCTATACTTGGTTTCTTTTTTTTTTTTTACAGATGGTTGTGAGCCACCATGTGGTTGTATACTTGGTTTCTTATCCTTTGGTTTTTTGTTTTTGTTTTTATTTTTTTACTGGTTCTACCATCTCAGTATTTGATTGTTCTATAAATATTTGTGTCTTTAGATCATTGGATGGTCAGCTTTAATTGTCAACTGACATAATCCGGAATCCCCTACGAATGGACTCAAAGAGGAATTATCCTTGTGGGGGCAGCCCATGGTAAGCAGCAGTCTTTAGTCAGGGCACGCTGGAGAGTGAGATGAGCACTGGCAAGCATGCATGCATTCATCTCTATCTGTTATTGATGTGCAGCAGGCTGATGTTTCTGCTACCTTGAAATCCTAGCTACAATGGACTACAAACTGGAATGCTACCCTAAGTTGCTTTTTGCCAAGGTATTTTTTTTTTATCATAACAACATAAATTAATCTAGGACAATAATAAATGAACTTTCAAAGGAATTCATTTCATCTATATCCTGGTAACACATTGGTCTCACATATTAATGACATCACTCCTAAGCCAGTGTTATTGGTATATTAGTTGGAGTGAGGGAGAAGAGTAGCTATCAGCATGAAGAGTTATTACCGCCATAAGAAATTAGATAAAACTTAAATCTACTAGTTTATTTTAAGAAAGCAAAAAGACAAGTGCCCACCACATTGGAACCAATCTAAAACTCCAGAATAAAAGGTATCATGTCAGCTGGGCAGTGGTGGCACACACCTTTAATCCCAGCACTTGGGAGGCAGAGGCAGGAGGATCTCTATAAATGTGAGGCCAGCCTGGTCTACAAGAGCTAGTTTCAGGACAGGCTCCAAAGCCACAGAAAAAAACCTGTCTCGAACCCCACCCCTGCAAAAAAAGAAAAAGAAAAGGTATCATGTTATCATTCACTGAATGGCAAAGATCAAGGAGGTGAATTTTCTTCTCAGAGAAGTTAGGCTCAATGAAAAACCCCTTTGACTGTTAATGTGGAGAAATATTCCAAGGCACTACAAGAGCATGCGCAGAAGAAACACTGTCTAACCCTGTGCTATAAAAGAAGAGGTGCTTTACATTCCAAGCAACAATTTCTTTAAAATTAAATCCTCTCTATTTTACCTTCCTCTGGAGTAATGGACAGTGGTGAGCAACCTGACTGGAGTGCTTGGGACTGAACTTGAGTCCTCTGCAAGAACAGCATGTGTCTTAATGGACGCATCATCTCCTGAGAACCCAACAGTGACTTTCCTACCCAAGATCCTCCAGGTAGGAAACTCTAATTAATAACATGAGAGTGAGTTGGGCAGAAATGTATCTAATTACTTATTTATGTTTCCTTGACCATCTCTCTGTCAAAGGCTGTGATTCCCCCCCAAGGACAGGGTTGGATAATATCTGCCTTTGATTTATTGCTTACTGAAGTGTCCAGACATCTCTGTAGGTCCCATAGTCATGAAATGGCTTTTCATCTTGCCATTGTTGTGACACCTTATTTATTGGATTCTGTCATTCTATTTTCTGATTTTTAAAATAAAATACTTCAAAATTAAGCAATGTGACCTACGTATTATCTAATGACTAATAAGCATCTTTGTTGTCTGACTCTATAGCCCATGCTTACGATCGCATTGATTCAAGTTAATGAGCTAAATACAATTCTGTTTCAGGAAGGTTCATTGCAGCATAATATTGTTTATCTACAGTGTAAATTGTCTTTTCAGACCCTGGAAAGACTCTGGAGAACAGAGGACACTGACCTGGCCATGAGTTGCCCAGCTGGGATGAGCTAGGCACATTCGCACATGCCAGGGCCCCTGTGTCTCTATCAGATGTCCATGGATTCTCATGTGACCTGTGACCAGCAAACAGATGCCTACTGGACAAGAGTCCAGAGGTCTTTTCTGAGAGAAAGGTTCCCTCCGTTACTTCAGTCCCTCATTCATTTGTGACCTACTTGCTCTAATGACCCCTTAGCAACTCCACTGATTTTCATTAAAACTTCAAGTACTAGCATTTCTGGCAACTATCTGAAAGATGTGGGCACAATTTTTTATATGAAGCATGACAAAAATATATCATGGGAATGCTGCCGCTCCTCCTTTCCAAAATGTTTCCTCAGATATGATATTTTATGTCTACTTCTCAGGAAATTCAGCTCACAGCATCTCCCCTGTGAAAATAACTCAGCCAGAGCCTACATTTTTTAGTGCAATGCTCCAGAGACTGGAGGTGATGCTAAGGAAATTTCTGTCCTGTGAGAAAATGTCCTACAGCTAAGAGCTGCCAAAACACACAACTTGAGTAGAGAACATCTCACTATTGTGAGTGGGGGGAACTTAACTTAAAACTAGAGTTGACATCAGTGACTTACTTCTAATCCAATGTCAACACCAAAGGATTGATAATGTGTTGTGAGGGCTCGCGAGATGGCTCAGCAGAGAAGAGCACGGGCTGCTCTCCAGAGGACCCGGGTTCGATTCCCAGCACTCACGTGCTACCTTGCAACCACGTCTTAACTGTAGTTGTAGAGGCTATGACCACCGTCTTTTGCCCTCCGCCTGCACTGCATGAGTGTAATGGGTAGGTGTTGGGGGGGGAGCACAACATTCATACACATAACATTTTTTAATTTAAAAAGTTGAATGGGATTTGAGCTTTTTGGTGCATGATCTAAGGAGATGTTAGTAATAATCACTCACAATATGATATTTTAATTCTCAAGGTCATGATGACAGTGTTCCCTGCTCAGCTTCTTGAGTGTGACAGCCCCCTCAGGTTCCTGCTGATGTGACGACAGCCCTCTTCTGCAAGCTCACACATGCCCTCTGAAGAAGGCTGGGTGAAACAGACTGAGATGGCTTTGGATTGCAACTCATGTAAAGGCTCCTACCTAGGTTTGACTTTTACATAGGACTCATGCCTCCATGTAAAGCTACACTCTCTGCTGTGGTTTGTTACAGCAGAGGCACACAAAGCAAAACCAAGAAAGGCTGAGGTGGCTCAGGCCAAGTCTGGGCTTCCAAGAGTCCCCTCCCAACTGTTTGAATACGGTACAGCTCGTCCTTCCTGCGTGTCTGCACAGTACCTATGAGTGTAAACAAGATCTTGTGCTCACTATTCGCACTGGGAGGTGGTCACATTGGTATCTATGCAGGCATGAACCAAAATTCCAGACACCAAAAGGAAGTAGATGTTGGTGTAAATGGCAGTATTTGTTCACACTTTAAAGACAACAGGACATGCAGTTCTTAGGATATTAGGATGCTTCCTGTTGTCTCAGGTTCCAGAGAACTGCTCAGAGCCTCCCTCATAGGTACATCTATCCTCGCTGTCTTAGAGAGCTGTAGGAGTCTTAGGCATATTATGGTAATTCTTTTATACCCCTGGTTCACTGTGACTCAATCACTTGTCCAGGCAGAACCCAGATGATAACCTGTCATTTGTAGTGAGTGAGGACTGGGGAAAGCAAACTTCTCAATGGAATACACCGTGGCACCATCAGCTGAGCTAGTCTCCCAGGGAGAGCTGCAAGGCCTTCTCAATCCTTTTAACTGTAGAAGGACTTTGAATTGTGCCCTGCGCCTAATGATGAGAGCTTCAAACTGAAGGGTACTGACCTTTCTCAAGTGCACTTGCTCTCAGAAACAAAAATTAATAACAAGAGATTCAGTTCACAGTGCTAATATCATTTGGAATGAAATTACCATTCTCCTTCTCAAAACCTGAGCATCCCACTTTTCCAAATTCCTCAGGAGAGAGACTCAGTACCTCTTGCTTTGATGCCCATTTTATTGGCCCCTGGTAGCTCAGGCTCCAGGATCAGCAAGAATTCCAGTTGTCTGACTCAGAATAGGGGCTGAGGGATAACAGCAACTAGTTTGGTTTGTGTAACGATAGGGTAATGTTGTCACCTCCCCAGGGATGTGAAGCGGAAACCAGTTCCCTCCTCAACAGTCAACGGGAGGGAAATCGAGGAACCGGAAAATAAGTTTGGCTTTTGAGGCTGAGTCTTGCCCTTCTTCTAGAAACCCTGAAACCATATTTTGAATGAGGCATGGGTCAGAGTCAGCAAGAAAAGGGTGCAGGACATTTGTATTCACCACGGGAACAACTCCCCATCTGTCCCGGGGGGGGTGGGGACAGCAGATGAGAAGGGGAACATGGAGAGCAGCTTGCTGACTGTTCTCAAGTGCTTCAGACAAGTCTGGTAAGATGTTAAAGAACGCAATTAAATCTGCAGAAATGTCCTCTCCAATGCAAGAGTGTCTCCCCAGGAGCAGGAGAGGCTGGGAGAAAGGGCAGAAGAAAGAATTTCTGTGAGCTCTTCTAATCACCTCCATTTTTGCTTTGAAGGAAGTTAAGGATAATTTTGAAAAAAAAAATTAAACACACATCAGTAGGTAGTTTTCAGACACTCTTTGGGGGACTTTAACCTAGCCATTTGAGATAAGGATTGTGACTTACAATCAAGTTAGTTATCTTGGAGTCGGGTGGAGAGGCGCAACGCTGCAATCAAAAATAGGCTTTGGGGGACCAGCGGCAACAGACGCAAGCGGCAGGGACCAGCGTGGAGGCAGAGGCAAGCGGCGGGGACCAGAGGGGTCCGGCGCGGCAGCGGCGGGACCATCGCAGCAGCGGGGACCTTCGCAGCGGCAGAGGCACGCACGAGGCAGGGAAGGGCGTGCAATAACGAGAGCAGACGTCCCACTGCGGTTGGATCAAAGAGGTAGGCCCCTTGTTGGCAAGGTCACTGGCAAACGGGGAGGCTGGTACTGATCCTGAAGACCCTTCGGAGGGGTGAGAGGGTTCTTGGCCTGTGGCAGGAACCAGGAAACAGAGGGAGGGCATTTGGTAGGCGCAACCCTTGGCCAGTAGGGAAACCTGATCCAGTTTTAGAAGACCCATTGGATAGGATTGATAGGAGGAGATGGGCAGGCGCCAAGACAAGAATTCACCCAATAACCTGAAAGGCAACATGAAA
>NW_004949149.1:1453162-1457506 GCF_000317375.1 Microtus ochrogaster
GGAGGGAAATGGGAGGCAGTGGCGGGGAGGAGGCAGAAATCCTCAATAAATAAATAAATTTAAAAAAAAGTTAGTTATCTTGATTTGTCTTTCATCTCAAGCAATTAAATAATAAATGCCAAGATTTATGTAGCTCCCCCAAGAGTTTCGGGATCCCGCATGGTCATGTACCCAAAACATTAAGCAACAGACCAGGAGTTGTATGTGACTTGAAGGTGTCACTTCTGAAGGGAAACAAACCTGTGCTTGTAACTGACCCTGACCAAGAAAGTCTCCTACCAAGGCCACAGAGACCCTGAGCCTGACTTGATAGCGCTGTCCTTCACTGTCCTTCTAGAAGTGCTCTGCATGAAGACTTTCTTCAAGCAGAAACAATTAATCGCTGGCGACTTTGTTACAGCGCATGTGACAAGCAGGTCCACTGAGAACTCTAATGCTCACTGGGCTTGCGTTTTATGAAGCCATAATAAAGCAGAGCTGTAGACTTCACTGAAGATGTGTGCTGATTGCTTTTGAAAGTTGCTGCTGTAAACACAGGCAGTGAAGGCTGAAGTGCAGAGAGGAGCAGGAGTTCGGGTCAGTAGGTGTTAAAGTGGGGTATGGCAACGCGTGAACACCACCAAATGGTTTAGACAGCCTTTGCCTGCTGGGCACTAAACAAAAGAAACCAGAAACCTGGAAAAGACAAATGGATGATGCGGCCAGCTAAAGCGTGATACACAGGCACGGACCAGACATGAACTAAAGTTTCTAAAGCTTTCTTTTTTAAAAAACCTGGCAATCCCGTCACGCACTGATTTGCTTGCGCAGATTCAGCCTCCCTCTGGTACCCAGGGTTACTCTTCATCTTCCTTGGTGTCCAAATGCAACCCCACTCTGAATTCCCAAGCCGATCCCCTCACACTGTCCTGGCAGGTTACCGAATATGTCTGCTCTTGGAAAGGACGGTCAAGAAGACATATTGACAGATTTGTACTTGGTGGGAGAAAATAGTGTAATTAAGAAGAAAAAGGTGGATCCCGTAGTGCTGGTCAGCACCTCCTGACCAGAAATCACTGGACACTGTAACTGTATATCACTTTCATTAAGAAAGATAAACGATTGCTACATCAGTAATTGGATCACTTTGCCACCTGATATTTTCAGGGAGAAATGTCAGTTGTGGACGATCTCTAATCTACTGCCACCACCAAGTTCTTTTATGGTGGGGAAGCAAATAAGTAACAGCCTGTTTAAAACATATGGGAACTGGGAGGAAACCAGGGGAAGGGTTGCAAGTAAGACTGACTATAGAATCTATGTGAATAGCACATAAACAGAATCCCAGGCTCCTGTTTCAAAGTTTGATGAGCTATACTGTAGTCACAGAGAAGTAGTAGTGAGGCGTGTCCGCTTCTGCCTGTCTGGAGCCGGCCTTGCAAGTCTAACTCTGGCGCCCGGACAGGGTGTGAGTAAATGGTCTCTTTGGCCGAGATCTGTTTTTCAGGGTCTTCTTCACATGGTTTCAGAAACATCACTGGGTAAAGATGCCACTCAAACACTCGAGGTGTGTCTGCCAGTTTAAAACAGGATATAAGAGCTGGGGTTGGAAGTCCACGGGGGTGGAGTGCTTGTTTAGTATTCTCAAACCCTGGATTTGATTCTCAACACTAAATCTGGAATTGCAGTACTTGAGAGGTGAAGGCAGGAGGATTAGAAGTTCAAGGTCAACCTCAGATACCTGGCAACTTTAATACTGGCCGGGGCTACAAGAGATCTTATCTCAAATCAAAATCAAACAGACAACCCAGAGCAGCGCAGAAACACAGTTTCTTCCATGTTTTTCCAATCACAGGAGCTAGGCAACTCCTAGATTCCATGGGTGCAGTGGGTCTGAAGGGAAAGAGGCATCTGTCTGCAGAAAGAGCCCCTGAAGACCTAACACCCAGTGCAGTGGCGGGGAAAAGAGGTGTTCTGGCTTGTCTTGGTACCCATTCCGGCCCTTCCCATTTTCCTAGACACGGCATAGAAAAACTTTGACACTTACTTGGCATCTCCACAGAAAATCTGCCTGTGAGACCTGGCTGTCCGTTCAATTTGGATAAATGAATATAGCAAATGTTGCCTTGCTTCCCTTCCTGTCTTTATGCCAGGGGGAAATGCTTCAATCCGACATTTCCTCTCTTGTCTACCTATGTGCATCTTTCAGCCATCTCCTCCTCTGCCGTCGTTCATGAAGGCTCATCCACACGTGTCCATATGCAAATTCGTAACTCTAATTATGATGACCACAGGCCAAGTTCATTTCTCAGAGAGCCAATTGAAACTGGTGATGTGTGTGCCCACATTTCTGGAGCTGATGGCACCCCCAGTGTATGGTTCAGGATAACCCCACATGAGTCATAAATGAGAATTCAGCATATCTAATCCCTCTTGCTTTCAGGAATCTAATAAAATCAGGAAGAATAAATTCTGCTTGACACATTGATAAAGATTGAGGAGGAAATTATTGGGAAGGTAGCCGAGCTCTGTCCAGCAGCTCAGTTAAGCCTCCGTTGTGACAATCAAATCTGTTCTTGTATTTCTCAAAATGTAATTAGAATGTAGGAAGAAGTATATGAAAAGGGGGGGATTATTTATAAAAGCTTTAGAGTAAATCTTCTTGGGTCAGGAGATTTGCCCTGTAGTGAGTATTTAATACATAAGCAAAACTCCCCCTCTTGCTCTTAGAAAGTTTTTTAATTCTCAACCAAGGGGAACTGGAGGGAATAAAAATTTTTCAAAGGAACGTTAGAAGTGAATTGACAAACCCAATTTGCTCTCCACTGCAATGGTATTATTCCATTTCTGCATTGAAGAGTGATGCCCATAAAATGAAGATTACACCAAATGCCCTATTACAGGATCCAGGCGAGGGGCAGTCATCTCTGACGTGCTTCTGCCTATGCTTGGAACACGGCACACAATGGTGCCAGAGAAATGCGGTGTCAGCAAAGTATGTGTGGAGGGCTGACAGAGGCTGAGTCCGGGCCCCAACAAAGAACTGGTTGGATATAAGAGAAAAGCAGAAAAGCATATGTCTCCTCTCTCCTCTCTCTCTCTCTCTCTCTCTCTCTCTCTCTCTCTCTCTCTCTCTCACACACACACACACACACACACACACACACACACACCTGAATGATACCTCACAAGTATGTGCATGTGTCTATGTAACACAATGCATGCACCACTTGAGAGAACTGGTTTAGAATCTTTGAGAATTTGTTGATATTCATTCAACAAGACATCCACACATGAAGTACCATTTTCCCTTCTGTAACATTTCAGCCTGACCTGTATCCCTGTTACTTTTACAGAAAACGCCAGAGCCTTAACTAGATGCACTGGCCAGTTTAATCTAATAAGCTGAACTTATTATGCTGACTGCCCAGGGAGGTGGATAGAGAAGTGTCTGGTGTTGCTACCAGCAAAAAGATTATGGTGATTGATTAGTGATGTCTCTCATGGGATACATAGAAATGCATTAGGATGAATGCTTAATAGCTGCCTTGGATTGAACTGAGGTTGGGGAAATGGTGCATTTAGTTTTGAGTAGGAGGATATGATGTGAGAGATGGGTACTCAGAAGTATGACATTCCCATTCTCACTGGGCTTGGGAACCTCTAACTGAGCCGGTCATAATGAGCATGGTGGAGGGACCAGAGCCAAATGGCCCTTCTTGCTGCTAAGCTCTTCTGTGGAGCATTCTGTGATGCTGGACTTTTCTCGGAGACACACTACACAGGGAAGCTCTTCTTACGCAGTCTGAATTCTATCCCTGCCTTCTTGAAAGCACTATGCCTCGGTGTCATCCAAAGACTAGCTCTTCTTGATTTTTCCCTTTTCTCCTGTTTCATTCCCAGGGTAAAATAGAAAAAAGTAAAAAAAACAAAAAAAGTTCTGCCCTATCAACAGGCCCAAAGCAGTTTCTTTATTCATTAATGGTAATCACAGAATACAGAGGGGACTCCCACATCATAATTAGATAAAGATAGACAGACAGACAGACAGACAGACAGACAGACAGATAGATGATAGATAGATGAATAGATAGATAGAAGGATGAATAGATAGATAGATAGATAGATAGATAGATAGATGATAGATAGATAGATGAATAGATAGATAGATAGATAGATAGATGAATAGATAGATAGATGGATGGATAGATAGATAGGTGATAGATAGATATATAGACAGATAGATAGATGATAGATAGACAGATAGATAGATAGATAATAGATAGGTAGATAGATAGATAGATAGATGATAGATAGATGAATAGATAGATAGATAGATAGATGAATAGATAGATAGATAGATAG
>NW_004949149.1:1457606-1461764 GCF_000317375.1 Microtus ochrogaster
TAGATAGATAGATGAATAGATAGATAGATAGATAGATAGATAGATAGATAGATAGATAGATAGATAGATAGATAGATAGATAGATGATAGATAGACAGATCGATAGATGATAAAGACAGAGGACAGACCGCTGAGAGGTAAGAGGTAGGTAAATACCATATTAACATTGTTCTAGTGATTTTGTCATCACAGTTGACACGTTCAACAACATGCTAACCCTCAGGCAAAAGTTTAAGATTCAGTCTGTATGAGGCACAGAGGCTGCCATGTCAGCATTCATCTCGCACTGCCACCTCCACAGTTCTGCTCGCTACATGTTACACGTTGGGCACACTGGAGATGCAGGAGCATCTCTTATATGAATTCCTTTTCCCACCATGATGCACCTTCTTGGCTCTGGTCTGTATTCAGCTTTAGTCTTTCTTCTTCCTCTGGAACTGGCAAGCCTTGTGACTCACTCCCTATAGCCTCATAAATATTAAATAATCATTCTAATACTGCTGACTTCATTCTTATATTTCCAAGAAAAGTATTGCTGTGAACCAGGTCACCCACATGATTGTCAGTTCTAATAGGCCTGACTCCATGCTATTGGAAAGGTTCTTTGCAAGATGCATTTATTTTATTAGGGGTATTTTCAATGGGTCTCCTTAGATATCCACTTATTTAAGTATTCATGAACATCATGCCATCTTCTAGGCTTTAAACTTTGTTCTTCAGTGTTGAAATGCAAAATCTATAAAAGTCAAGCAGAATTCTAACTGAGAATCTCACACAAGATTTAAAATAAAACTTAGTTTCTTCTCAACTTGGATGGATTGTATCAGAGCCTCTGAAGAGAAATAAATAAAAAAAACTCATGTGCTCTAGACAGACAAAGTAGTAACTTCACTGCAGTGTGGGCATAGCTCTAATAGTCCATTTTCTAAGGTAGCAACAGAGTGTTTCCCTGCTAGGAGTTTAAAAGCTTGACTTTTCTTTTTCTGATAAGTGATTTATTTCTCTTCATTCTTTTCCTATGATTTCAGCTCACTGAAGATATGCCTAAAATTCTTTTCATTGGATTTCTTTCTGCTTCTGATGAATTCCTCAGACAATAAAAGAAAAATAATGTCTGAAGGTTTGGTTTCAGAAGATATTTTTCACTCATAGATAATATAAGGAATATTGTCTAGAGATTTAAAAGAGCCAAGCTGATCCTCAAGAAAGAGTCGGATCTGGTTTGCTGCCAACGTACAGGACAATAACTTATTTAGAAATGAAACAGCCTGAAAGTTTTGTGTTTACTCTCCATACTGAACTTCTGGAATTTCTGTTTAATTTATCCATAGTCCTTTGCTGAATCCTTTGTCACAGCATAGCTATGCCACATTTGCAGCGTATCATTAGACGTTATCTGGGTGAGTTTTCATCTTTCATCATGACAGTTTTTCTGATAAACATGTTAGGATCCATTGTTGAAATGCATAGTTTTAGTCTATTATCAAAGATTTAACACTAGAAGGCAAATTATTTTGAAGGCATCTATGCTCCAGGTGGAAATGAGTGCATTAACTAAATCTGAAACATAGCTCTTAAAACATCTTTTTTGACATGCATGCTGATCTTTTAAAACAGTAATTCTCCTTCGGTGACCATCGAGTGTCCCAGTGAGCCACTGATACACCTCTCAATGCACTGGACTCAGCATTTCAGACTTCTGTGTTCCTCGCATCCCAGCATGAAATGTCCTTTTACACATAGATTGACATGTGACAATGTATGAAGGTGGCATGAAGATGATGGGAAAGGAATTCCTGAACCTTCATCATACCATAAAGATGTTGATTTAATAGAGACCAATTTTCTTTATGAACACTCTCAACAACCGAAACGGGGCTCCTCTGTTCTGTCCAGATCAGAAACAGACCTGAGCAGAGCCAGTCATTGCTTCTGGTGGTAGGGTGGAGTAAATCAGTAACACTCACACACTGTACAGCACACTACCTCAAGAGTTAAAGACACACATAGGATGTGGTGTGCTATAAAAAAGAAAAGAAAAAGAAGCCAAAGAAGAAGAACAAAATTGCACCAAGAAAGTAAACCTCAGGAGACTGGAGAGATGGTTCCAATATTGAGAGCACGTGTTGTGTAATCATGGAATCAGAGGTCTGGCCCTACCACCCACAGAACAAGCCACACATGCCCACATACCTGTACCTCCAGTCCTGAGGGATCTGACACCCCTTCTAACTTTCCTGCACTAAGGTTCATGCACCTGCACATACATGTGCAAATGCTCAAGCAACAACAATGTGTGCAAACACACCCACACGTAAATAAAATAAATTTCACATCAAAAACTGTCACAAGTGGGGAAAATCCCAGGAGCCTTAGCTGTATACAAAGAATGTTAGTCAGCTGAGGAAAGCTAGGAGTGGGGTGGGTGGTCCTCCAAAGACGAAAGCACACCAATTGCTTGTGTAGTGCCCAATAGTCAGTCTGAAAACATGCAAACAAGTACTCATATAAAGACTCAATAGGTTATATTTAGAAATTACATGTAATAGACATATATACACACAATTGTATATATATTCATATTTAAGTGATAGTATATAAAGAGAATCTACTTCAGAAAGATGTAATAGAAATAAAACATATATTTATTTATATGCTGTATATAAATATATGTACATATGCATGAAATAACAATGAAAAGAGAGGCCACGAATTTGAAGGAGAAAGGTATATGGGAAGATTTGGAGAGAGGAAAGAGAAGGGAGAAATATAATTTAATTACAATCTCAAAACTAAACAGGAGCTGAGCAGTGGGTGCACACACCTTTAATCCCAGTACTTGGGAGGCAGAAACAGGCAGATTTCTGTGAGTTCAAGGACAGCCTGATCTACAGAGTGAGTTCTGGGACAGTCAGAGCTGCTACAGAGACACCCTGTCTCAAAAAAACAGATAGATAGATGATAGATAGATAGATAGATAGATAGATAGATAGATAGATAGATAGATAGATAGATAGATGATACAAACAAATAGATAGATAGATAAATGAATAGATGAATGAATGAATGAGAAAAATTGCCACAAGGAGCTACAAGTGGATGTGCAAATGTGTAATCCCAATCAGGAAGCTGAGGTAGGAGGTTTGTAAGTTCATGGCCAGCTTGAATTATATGAACAGAATCTGCTTCAAAACAAGGGCTAGAGAGATGGCTAGTGGTTAAAAGAATTGAATGCTCTTCCACAGCACTTGGGTTCAATTCCCAAAACCCTCATTGTAGTTCACAATAATCTGTAACTTTAGTTCTAAGGGATCAGGCACCCTCTTCAATGCATATAGCACACAGTCATACATGCAATAAAACACCCATACATATGTTTTTAATTATAAAAACTGGCACAAGATTCAAGTGACATTATATAGAGAGAACCTATGTAGGCATAAGTCACAAACAATCCTGCACCAGTTTGGAATTATGATTAATACGGTGGTATTTATTTAAAGAGGAAAAAACTAACAGATCACCCTCCCAGACAACAGCCCTCTGAGTAATCAGGAAGGAGTCTAGTCTCCAGAAATGGAGCATGAAGCAAAGAGAGAGAGAGGGGGGAAGTGGCCGCTTTTTTAAAGAGAGAGACCACGCCCCAATGGGCTGGTATCTCAGCGGCTATTGGCTGGAGGAGGGGAAGGACCTCTGCAACAAACCTACATCAGGAAGAGGTAACAGATCTAAACATCAGATCACTTAAGTTGAAGCAACACTGATAAATCGAAACCCTTAAAAAGACAGTAACATAATACCAGTAGACTATTTCAATATACCACCTTCAATAATGGATGGAGTATCCATATATCAGCAAAGAAACTGAAGGCTTGAAATATACCAAAATCAATCAGGCGTGCACAGGGCCTGGAAGAGAAGTGCGCATCACCCCACAGGGTGGAACTCAGAAAGCCCTCAGCAGTTCCTGAAAGTTAGGAAAACTGAAATCATCCTAAGCTGTTCAGATAAATGTGCAGAAAAAGCAGAAGTCAACAGCAAAGGAAATAGAGAGTCACAAACACACCTCAGAAAACAGTGAGCCAAAGAGGAGATCAAATGAGAAACCAGAATCATTTATAATATGAGCAGTTGCAAGACAGAGGTGCGGGGGGGGGG
>NW_004949149.1:1461864-1466343 GCF_000317375.1 Microtus ochrogaster
AAGAAAGAAAGAAAGAAAGAAAGAAAGAAAGAAAGAAAGAAAGAAAGAAAGAAAGAAAGAAAGAAAGAAAGAAAGAAAGAAGAAAGAAAGAAAAAGAAAGAGGAAGGAAGGAAGGAAGGAAGGAAGGAAGGAAGGAAGGAAGGAAGGAGAGAAAGAGATTTTTAAGGAAAGAAAACTAAAATTACAAGCTTTCGAAGTTCGTTGAGATATACTAAGATTGGCCCTAAGAGAAAAGCTGATAGCTGTAAATAACTACATTCAAAATTAAGGAAGTTAACAAATTTTAAAAAGGGCTATTTTATAAGTAATGATACACATGCCCCTCAGATAGCAAGCCCCATTATGGTTAGCACAAACATCTGAAGTATAAGGGTAGAAACATATTAAAGCTGTTTGGTATGCTACTGGCAGCTTCCTATTGTCAGAAAATAGGAACTCATTTCTGTTCTGGAAATGAGGAACTCATCCTGTTAGTGACCAGTGACAGTCAGCTGCTTCCTTCCACTACAGATATGCTCCAATCAGAACAGCTCCACCAGAAGCCCACCCAAACACAGCCTCTGGTGATTAGTTAAGCTGTTCTGGCCCTAGAGTCCTCATGAGCCACACCCTCTCTTCTGTACCCAGCTGATTCCATTACAATGCATGGATCACCACTCTCCTGTCAATACTACAGATAAAAGATACCAAGAAAATCCTTTTCAGGTGTAGATAAGACCAAAGCAGTAGCCCTAGGGCCCTTATCTTGGTACATGTAATGACTTAATTATTTTCCTATGTCCCTTAGGCAATAGCTAGGTGTTTCCATTAGGAAAGCATGGAAAAGTAGTTACTCAGATAATTTTCATGAGTTTAATTATCTTTTAGAATCCTAATTGAGAAATAAAGGAAAACAGTTTTAAGACAATGCAGGAATGAACTGAATGGTGGCGTTTGCCTGTAGCTCTGGCTACTGAGGTGTCTGAGGTAAAAAGAAAGTGAGTTCCAGGCCAGCCTGGGCCATTTGGAGAAATCTTGCTTCCTTTCACAAAGTACAGTTCAATGACAGATCATTTTCCTGAGTATGCACAGAGCCTGGGTTCAACTCCCTGTACTTTTAAAAGAAAAATTGAATCAGAACAAAATCATTGTAATAAAAAAAAACTACACTGAAATGGCAAGATGTTTCACAGGATGAACAACCCACTGCCAGGCCAGATGACCTTAGGCTGATCCTCAGAACCCGTTTGGGAAAAGGAGAGAACTGCTTCCTGCAAATTGTCCTCTGATCTCTACATGATTGTTATGGAACATGTATGTGATGTGCACACATGTGCTCAAATGCTGTCATGGACATTTCTCTGCTTCTAGTACACACTGGCTCTGCTAGATGCCACCGATACCATGAGCTGAGCCCCTTTACTATGCTGTCTCTCTCATTGTGGGCTGAAGTCCCCTGAAATGCAGATAAGATGATCCTTCTCTAGAGTGTTTTTTGTCATGTGTTGTGGTGATGGTGAGGTGCTGTGGGACAATGGTCTTGCACCCTGTAAAGATTTATCAGTTGTATTTTAATAAAACACTGATTGGCCAGTATCCAGGCAGGAAGTATAGATGGGGTGACCAGGCAGGAAGTAGAGGTGGGGTGACAAGAACAGGAGAAGTCAGTCTGTAGTTGTCACAGAGGAAGCCAGACACAGAAAAAGTAAGATGAGAATGCCTCACTGATAAAGATACCAAGCCACATGGCTAACACAGACAAGAATTATGGGTTACTGTAAGATGTAAGAATTAGTTAATAAGAAGCCTGAGCTAATAGGTCAACCAGTTTACAATTAATGCAGTCCTCCGTGTGTTTATTTGGGACTGAACGACTGAAGGACCAGGCGAGACAGAAACCCCTGTCAACAGTGAGGCAAAGGTGACTACAGTGATCAACTGGTAGTTAGCCTGAGCTGACTCGTATATGTTGGCATATAGTCTTAGCCATGGGACATGACTAAAGTGTGGAGATGCATTGGAAAAATGTGCATATAGAAATAGTGTTGATAAATTTTATAAAGAGGGCAGATCTTATTCCATTAATTTAAAAGTTTATTTTAATTTATAAGTATGATATATATATATATATATATATATATATATATATATATATATATGGATATGCACTGTATCCACAGAGGCCAGAAGCAGACATCAGGTCCCCTGGAATGGTGTTATAAGCAGTCATAAGCCACTAACTGTGGGTCCTAGAAACCTAACTCAGTTCTTTAAGAATGATAAATCTTCTTACCTATTGAACCATCTCTTCATCCCCCATATGCCAGCATTGTTCTTTAAACTCTAATAACAAAATGTGATCTTTTACAAAGCTTCATATATTTTTTCTTTTTTTTTATTGAAAAAAAATTTCCATCTCCTCCCTGCCTCCCATTTCCCTCTCCCTCCTCCCACTCCTCTCTCTCTCCACCCACTCCTTTCCCCCTCCCTCTCCAGTCTGAATAGCAGTCCAGGTTCCCTGCCCTGTGGGAAGTCCAAGGTCCTCCCCCCTCCATCCTGGTCTAGGAAGGTGAACATCCAAACAGGCTAGGCTCCCACAAAGCCAGTTCATGCAGTAAGATCAAAACCCAGTGCCATTGTCCTTGGCTTCTCAGCAGCCCTCATTGTCTGCCATGTTCAGAGAGTCCAGTTTGATCACGTGCTTTTTCAATCTCAGTCCAGCTGGCCTTGGTGAGCTCCCAATAGATCAGCCCCACTGAATCTGTGGGTGGGTGCACCCCTCATGGTACTGACTTCCTTGTTCATGTTCTCCCTCCTTCTGCTACTCATTTGAACCTTGGGAGCTCAGTCCAGTGCTCCAATGTGGGTCTCTGTCTCTATCTCCATCCATCGCCAGATGAAGGTTCTATGGTGATATGCAAGACCAGGCTACTCTTCTCTGATGGGGGAGAGTCTTCTGTTTTGTGTTCATTTCATTGGTTAAATAAAGAGATTGCTTTGGTCCTTTAATAGGACATAAAATTAGGTAGGCGGAGTAAACAGAACAGAATGCTGGGAGAAAGAAGCTGAGTCAAGGAGTTGCCATGATTCTCCTACCGGATACAGATGCAGGTTAAGACCTTCCCTGGTAAAACACCTTGTGGTGTTACAGGGATATTAGAAATGGATTAGATCGATATGTAAGAGCTAGCCAATAAGAGGCTGGAACTAATGGGCCAGGCAGTGTTTAAAAGAATACAGTTTCCGTGTAATTATTATGGGGCATAAGCTAGCCATGTGGATGGCCGGGTGCTGGGGACACAGCCCCGCTGCTCCTATTTCAACAGAGTGGTACCCAGCGTGGTAATGAACTCTACGTAAAACCTGAGATAGCTTAATTTTAATCAGAGGAAAAAAACAGAGTTTAACACAGCTTTTGGCTATTAGTTGGTGGCATGCTGTAGAGAGATTTCCTGATTTGGCATCAGCAGCAGAAAAAACGTTGTGTCATTTTAAAGCACGGCTTGCTGGGGCTGTGCTGCCAGCGTGAACTCTGGCTTTAAAGCATTTCAATGAATTTTATGGGACTGGATGTTTGTGTTTGTGTTCCCGCTTGGGATCGGAAGGAGAGTGCTCTGAGACTGTCCTGATGGCTCAGCACTCCCGGCCTGCACCTGGGCAGACTGCAGAATCAGGCTTAGGCAGGCAGAAGAGCATGGCGGATTCCTGCCACCATACAGAGACGTGTTTTCAGACTGTGCAGTGCTCTGTGTGTCAGATTTGCCTGTAACTTGGATGAAAAGAATTTCTGTGCTGCACGCTCAGTCTCAGAATTAAAGTGCTGAGTGCCGTTCCTACCTGGCGGCCCCAGAGCTAGCACAAAATGGTACATCCTCCATTTTGTAATTTTCCTGACTCAGCAGCAGGAAAAAACTGGCTGTTTTAAAATGCCGGCTTTCTGGGCTATGCCACCATTGCGATCTCTGTCTGGCTCCTGTGGGAGACAGAGCTTTTGAATGGAGCATTTGGAGTAAAGTGCTACGATTTGTTTGATGGCAACTAGACTCTCTGTGTGCCTAAAAGGAAGTCATTGTATGCTGTGGCTCAGAGGCACAAGCAGCTCCACCATGCTACTGGTGCAATGTGTAAGGAACAGAGGCACATGATAGACTGGGCGGGGCAAGTAGGCAGTACCTGTTTTTGACCTAGGAATTGTCACAGCTTAGATTCTTAAGCGCTTAGTAATTTAAAGTACTCCGGGATATTAAAAAAAATTACAGATTCACAATAAAACAGATTTAGACACTGTTGGATGAATGTACATAGGCTTGGGAGAGAGAAGAAAAAGAATATAAAGAATAAAGTTAATGTCTTAAAAAAAGGGTAAAGTCTTTAAGAGACAGAGTATAGATAGTTAAGAGATTAAAAGAAATAAAGAAAAATAAGCCACGTAAAAATGGAAAATTCACAGAGAGTCTGGATTATGTACATTGTGTTTTCTTTAAAATTTTTGACTGTGAA
>NW_004949149.1:1467883-1488556 GCF_000317375.1 Microtus ochrogaster
AAATGGGTTAGATCGATATGTAAGAGCTAGCCAATAAGAGGCTGGAACTAATGGGCCAGGCAGTGTTTAAAAGAATACAGTTTCCGTGTAATTATTTCAGGGCATAAGCTAGCCATGTGGGTGGCCGGGTGCCAGGGACGCAGGCCTGCTGCTCCTATTTCAACACTCCTCTAAGTCTGGGTTTTCTTCCTGCGTGAAGCCTTTAGGGTCCTTTTACTTCCTGAGAACCCAAGCTGTATCAACTACTCAGTCATTTTCTTCTATTATTTCTGTGCTTTTGCTGTCTTTTCCTTTTAAAAAGTAATAGAGACAAACCACTTAAAATCTGGGTGGTTCAATAGAGCCCACAGTATTGTATTAGTTACATAGCATAGATGAAACAAAACACGCAACAGAAGTCATGTATGGGAAGATTTGGTATCACTATTCAGAAGATACAGTCCATCACAGAATGGAAGGCATGACAGAGTGCCTCAGTTCCTGCTGGTACGAGTTTGTATAACTGGATCAAGAAACAGAGACAGCCCTGACCTAGGAATCTGTAACGTTTCAAGTGACTTGCTCCTGCCAGGCAGGCCTTGTGTCTGAAAGGCTCCCAAACCACCCAGAACAGTGCCCCCACAGGAATCCCTCAGAACAGGAGTCTCTGGGTCACAGCTGAGAATCCAATTATGACAAGAATGATATAAGTGGGCTCTGGCATCTGACCTCTGTGATCCAGTTATGAGATGCTTTTCCAGAGATTTCCTCTGTTTTTATAGCTTTCTAGACAACAACCACATACACAACCCCAGAGTGTATTTGTTTTACAAGGATGTTTATATTCAATACAGTGCACCATTCGATTTTCACTTAAGACTGCACCATAGAGGCCATTCTATAGAAGCACACACAAGTCTGTGTTGGCATTCTTGAGAAAAACAATGAAAGGCTTCATAATTTTAAAAACAAGCTATGCCATGTTTGGTTGATATTCCTATGAGGCCTGCTCTTTTCTTAGAAGATGCAGAGGGGAGTGAATGTGAGGAAGAGGGGAGGAGAGGAAGAGAGACTGGAGGAGGGAAGAGAGGGAAAACTGTAAACAGGATGTAATATATGAGAGAAGAATTTGTAAAAACTATATCTATAAATAATGTGTGTAGTAGATTATTGTTGTAAAAGGAGTGGCGGGCTGCGTTCTCACCTGGATCCCGGCTAGCTTACCCCCAAAATAATCACACCAAATTGTATTCATTTAAACACTGCCTGGCCCATCATATCTAGCCTCATCTTGGCTAACTCTCACACGTGGCTTTAACCTATATCTAGTAATCTGTGTATCATCAAAGGGTTGTGGCTTACAGGGAAGATTCTAACCTACGTCCATCTCAGTCTGGAGCTTCTGCCTGACTCTGCTTTCTTTCTCCCAGAATTCTGTTCTGTCTACTCCACCCACCTAACGGCTGGCCTATCAAAAGGCCAAGGCAGCTTCTTTATTTAACCAATAAAAGTAACACATAGACAAAAGATCCTCCTACTTCAGTAGATTCTGGGATCAATCAGTCCCACATGTACCCTTTGGTAGCTGTTTTACCACATTCAAAACACTTAAATATGAAACCTCAGCTTCCTCGTGTGCTAAAAGAAGAAAATATTCAACTCTACCTAATAACTTATTTTACAAGAAGATAAATTAGTCAATAGGAGTAAAGTATGCAATGCTTAGTTAATGCTCAACTTTGTATTATTTGCCTTAACTCCTATAGTCAGATTATCTTAATATCTTGAGTTTTACAAATTATATTTCAATATACACTTTCATTTGCTGTTATCCATATATATGCAAGAACAGCAATAGGATATTTTCTGAAAGTAGAAACTTCTAGGTCAAAACAAACACACGTTTTATATATTCATACACATTGCCAAGCCATTCTCCGTTGAGACTACAACACTTTATTCTTTACTACCTCTAATATGAAAGTGTCTCTCTCCTTTTACTACTGCCAAAGTGGCAGTTAAAAAAAAATTATACCTCACTATAATTCTAATTCAATTACTTTTTATGTTAAACTTATTCCCAGATGTTTAAGAACCATTTTAGACTTTTCCCTTTGTACTCTCCTTTCTGGGTGGTCATTTTGTTTTGTTTGTTAAGAAACCCTTTTCTTTCATCAGAATTCTTTGCACAAACATCACAGAAAGACATTAGCTCCCTGCAGACGGTAGACAATGTCCACACCAATACCTTCTAATTGTCTAATTCTTTCTCTCATTTCCTGGGAGGCGGGGTAGAGCTGGGAACTTGCATGAGATCTTGAAATGAAGTTAGAGCTTTAATCTGAGCCTGAGTCTGAATCCTGGCCTTGTCTGAGCTTTGGTTTTAGTTAGGAATGGCACAATCTGAGAACCTTGATAATGCAATCACAAGCATGTCTCATAAGGGCCAACACCATCTAGCCTATGGTTGACACCCCTTGAGAGTCTGAGCTTTACTTCCTTGGGCTCACTAAGGCCTTGTGCTTTTCCATCGCTGCTCACAGCCATGGCATTGTAGAGCTGCATCTTTTCAAGATGTCCTGTGCTCCTTTTAAAATGTGTGTGTTTTCACAAATGTGGGATTTATCCCTTTAAACAATACATAACTTTGCAATAGAGGCATCTTCATGTCATTTCTACTTGATGCTCAGGTCCTGAGTGATGTGAGTCTTCAACTTGCTAACATTTGCATGTTGACCTACAGCTCCCATGGCACCTGAAGTCAACAAAGCCACTTTCTCTCTTACTTACTTTTTAAAAAATCAATCTATGTTTTATACCATCATCATTTAATTCCTTCACTTATTTCTCATTTTGGAAAGTATAAATGACCAGTGCAGGACCTCACACTGAATTATCTTTCTGCTGACATCACAAGCGATGCTTTATCACTATCTGGAGGCTGTGCTTCAAAGTTACCAGTGACTGCTGCTGCTGTGGTTGAGCTTCTTCTGAGTCAGTCAACCTGCATTGCTCATCAAACTGTAAAATATTTTTCTCCTCCTTACCTGATTTCCTGTGGCCCTCAGGAGACCTCTAGATCTTCATTCTAGTCTTCCTCAGAACCCATTATTGCTGCAGTTCTTCAAGGGTGGATACATGAGCTTTGTACCAGTCAAGTTTAGCTGTAATTTATCATCCAAACAAGGGTTGGTTTCAGGGCAAAAGAGGCTCTTTCAAAGATTATTTCACAATAGAGTTGTAAACAAGCTCTCCCTAAGCAAACCACAACAGATCCCTGAAGTCAAGTCCTCTCACCATGTCTTTAGATCGTACTCTTCCTTCTCATCGTATCCAGAACTTTCCTTTGGCCACAATGCATGACTTCCCTGCTCTAGAGATGTTGTCTATCAAGATGAGCTCAGGAGTAGGACATACTCTTCCCTGTACTTGGTGTAATTGGCTTCTTTTTTGTGCTTGAAACCAAACTGTCATCCCTCAGACACTTCTAGATTATTCCAGTGATGTACAGAGTTTTGGCTAGGATAACTGAGCTGAAACGGCAGCTAATGGACAGCCTTAGATGAAGCATTTGAGTAGCAGTCTTGAGCTGACATCTGAAGATGGGTCACGGAGGCAATGCTGAAAACTCAAATTGACTACAGCCTTTGACAGAAGACAACAACAACTTTAATATCAAGTCATTTGAGGACCCTCCCTTACTCCTGGGACTTCCCATCCATAGAAAACACTACTGTTGTTTTATGTACATAACTTTTAAACCCAAACCTGGACCTCTAACCAAACAACGAGACACTTTCAGAAACAAATGCTAGAAAGCAGACCTCTGACATGTAACTGTGGAGAAGAAAGTCTTCTCACAGGGAGCCAGCCATCTGCCCCTCAGATCCTGAGACACACAGCTTCTGTTGATGCTTATCAATGCTGGATGTGAGCTCTATCTATCATGCTCTGTTTCTTTCCTTTCCACATCCAAATGTAAGCCTGACTTATCAGGATAACTCTGAGTTATTTATGCACCTGATAAAAAGGATTTCTGTTTTGTGTCAGGATAAAGGCTGCAAGGCATGACATAAAGGCTGTGCTTGCAAAACGGGATTTCAGGAGTTTGAAAGTGATTCAGCCATTCAGTCCATAAACATATGCTCTATGGGGAGAATTGTTGGACCTCTTTTTATAAGCTGTTTTCTCGCCTTAATAAAACCCTCCACAGGGCCACCCAAAGGCAGTAGAGGTGACCTAGTTGAACTAATTTCAAATGTAAAGTTGATTGTTAAAAGATACAATTATGATTCCCTATAGTTTGTTGTAATTTAAATTTATATTTGCTCATGTGTAAGGAGAATGCCCTGTGCATCAAACACACAGGTTTGTGAGCAGAGCAAGAAAGATTCTAGAAGCTGAAGAGCAGAGAGTTTGAAGAGGCTCACAGGAGATGCCTGCAGTTTTGAAAAATGGAATAAAAGCTGAAAGGACTAGCACAGACATGAAATGTTGGATATGGGATGCAAATAGAAAGGTGAGATGATCGGAAGTTTCTCAGAAGCAGGAGAAGAGAAAGAAATTGTATAAATAATGTAAGTTGAAAAGGGGTGGGGCATTCCCCGTTATGTGGGGACTACTGTATTTTTTCTAAAACACTGACAGCTTAAATGTGTATCATGGAACTGCATATGGTGAGAACTTCTGAATTCTGTTTTCCAAGCTCGCTAACCAAGCCAGGTCTTTCAGATCTCCAGCCTAATGATTTTGCAATGAAGCAAGTCCTTTGCTGCCTCCTCGGCTCCAACCCCTTCCTACTTATTATTGGCATGCGATGGCAGAGGACGCACTCATACAGCCTTCCCAGTCTTCTCCATCTCACTTCTAGTCTTTTCTACATACTATTTCCCTTAGTGACCAATAGGCATTTGGTTCAAAATAATGCAATGATTCTTTAGTTTAACTCATTCATGATTTTGGTTTGACCTAAAGCTAGAAACCTGTATACCTTCATGAAATGTTCATTTTTAAAAGTTCCAATTATGTGTGATTCTTAAACAAAGCTGTAAATGTGTGTTCATATTGTTACATTATTACATTTTATTGATGGGAAATCTGGAAAAGACAGAAAG
Source organism: Microtus ochrogaster (assembly GCF_000317375.1). Lineage (NCBI taxonomy): Eukaryota > Metazoa > Chordata > Mammalia > Rodentia > Cricetidae > Microtus > Microtus ochrogaster. The sequence continues at coordinate 1,472,977 of NW_004949149.1, forward strand.
TTGAAAAAGTACAAATGGGGTCAAAGAGACACAGATACCAAGATTAGATTTTGATGTTTCCAGATTTCCCATTAAAATATACTCTTTTGCTATCTTCTGGACTGTAAATGGAGATTGCACTTTCATTTCCTGGCAGCCCAGACCCAAATAATCATTCAAAAAGTATATTAATTACAACACTGTTTGACCAGTGACTTAGTCATATTCCTAGCTAGCTCTTCATCTTCAATGAACAGATTTCTATTATTTTATATTTTACCACAAAGCTCATGGTTTGTTACCTCACATATTGCTTCTTGGGCACCTACATGGCATCTTTCTGACTCTGCCTTTTTTCTCCCTGAATTCAGTTTCGTTTTCCCAGCCAGTTATATTTTGCCCTGCCATAGCCCAAAGCAACTTCTTTATCAACCAAAGGCAATAAAACATATTCATAGCATACAGAGTGGAATCCCACATCATCTCCCCTTTTCTGTCTAAATGAAAAGGAATTTAACATAGTAAAATTACACATAAAAAATGGGTATCAAGCAAGCATTATAGTGACTATGTTTAGTCTATTTGTACCTGTCAAAATTAAAGAAAATATTTTATCTTTTATTTTATTTTTTTGAGTCTAAAGTTTCATATATAATTTATCTTTTATCATAACTAAGGAAAATTATAACTATAGCTATGTCTTCAACTCCATCAAAGACCCCAGAAGGATATAGCATTATCTAAGCAAACAGGAAGTGATGTGGGAGGTGATATATGCTGACCAGCAAGCTCAGTTGATAGAGCATGAGTCTCTTAATTTCAGGGTCGTGGGTTCAAGCCCCATGTTGGGTGACAATCTGTTTTCAGAAGCCACTTGTTCATTTTCCCAGCCACTCAGACACAAATAATCACACAGAAACTATATTAATTGCAATACTATTTGGTATTATTATAGTATTATATGCTTAAGCATATTTCTGGCTAACTCTTATATCTTAAATTAACCAATTTCTATTCATCTGTGTATCATCATAAGGTCATAGACTACTGGCAAAGTTTCAAAAGGTTCCAGTGGAGGGGTCTGTCTCCTGTGGGCTCCTACATGGCTTCTTGCTCATTCTGCCTATTCTCTCCTCCTCTACCTGTTTGAAATTCCTGCCATGTCCTACTCTGTTAAGGCATTGGCCAAAATCAGCTTCTTTATTAACCAATGGCAATAAAACATATTCACAACATACATAACCTCCCTTTTCTGTCAAAATACAAAAGAAGGTTTTAACTTTAACATAGCAAGATTGCATATAACAAAAGAGGTATCAAGCAAGAATTACAGTTACAACATTTATATCTACTTTATCTTTTATCACAACTAAGGAAAACTGTAATTATCATGGGGCAACTGGTTACCACAGCTGAAGTGGTGAGCATGGCTCCCACCCAACAGTCTCAGAGGCAGTGAATAGACATCAGTCATGTGGGACATGTTGGACTGGGCAGAACCAAAAGGCAAAGCAGCCTTTGTCCTAGGCATTCAGCTTTGTTTGCATTTTAAGAAGTAGTCCTTGTTAGAAAAGAAGTACAGATATGTAATAAAGATAGATTCAGATACAAAAAAAGAGCTCTAAATAGGTCACAGTGTTGGATAAATATATGTAGGCTTGGGAGAGAGAAGGAAAAGAGTACTGAGAGTTATAAAAAGAGTAATTCATTTAAAAATAAAACAAAGTCTTTAAAGAGACAGAATAAACTTGTAGAAAAAGTAATAGAGTAAAAAAATAAGTCACATAAAGATGGTATATACACAGAGAGTCTGGATTATGTATATTATTTTGTTTTCTTTGAATTTTTGACTGTGAATGAACTGAATGTAGAGAGACTTTTCATTGTATGGGCTGCTAAGCTAAACCAACATATATATATTTTAAAGGTATCTTGACTTCAAAATTTTGGTCTAAGGATTTGTTGCTTTGGAAAAGAGATTCTGTTTTTGTTTCTACAGAAAAATGAGAACCTGTGAATCCCTTCCAGACTAATATGGTTTGATGAACCAAAACCCACTGAAAGTTCACCATGAAGACCCTCAAAAATTACTTCACCCAACAAAAAACAGGAAGTAGTTTGGAGAGAACTATGCCCAAATTTTCAAATATTGTTTATGAATATTAGTTTACATTTAAACAGGGATATGCTATGGAGATTTGCATTGTATGGATCTTGGTTAATTGATACAAACTTAAGATATATATTATCTGCTCTTGATTAGGTAATGTGTTTGTATAATTCATTTAAAAATGTAATGTATAACCTGTATAAGTACAGGTTAATAGATAGTCATCTATAATAGTCAAGTTTGTAGTCATGTTAGTTAGGTTTTCTAGATATATATAGATATATTTTAGTTAGATGGGTATTCTTAAAATCTTTCAGAGACCTTCAGAATATGGCATTTAAAATGTTTTAAGTACTTAGACTTTTTATGTCGATGAGACATATCTGCTCCTGGCAGCACCAGTCTACTTCAAAAGGATGATGGACATTGAAGAGGCTCCTTATGGATCTGGTTAGCCATTTGGGCAAGAAACTGCTTTTGCTTGGAGTGCTTAATGTTATGCTGTATAAACTGAACATGAAGGACCCACAGAAAAATGACTGCTGAAGTTGCCTAAAGAAGGTGAGACTATCCTTTAGGGTTTCTGCTTCATGAAAGAGTCTGCCAGACATTCTGACAGACACAAAAGAAAGAAACTGATGGACTTTGCCATTACAAGGCAGAACAGATCTTCAAATTTCCTGCTTCATGAAAAAGTCTTCCAGATACCATGGGCCTGTAGGTTGAAGATGGATGCTCCAATGATACGAAAAAACTTTGGGTGACTTTCCAGGCAGTGGGATGTCTTGGTCAATTCTAGAGTTTTGAAAGTTTCTTACAATGTACTTCCTGTTAACTTAGGTAACATTATATCCTTCTGGATTCTTTGATGGAGTTGAAGAATATATTGTTACAATTATAATATTCCTTAGTTATGATAAAAATAAAGTAGATATAAGTGTTGTAACTGTAATTCTTGCTTGATACCTGTTTTGTTATATGTAATCTTGCTATGTTAAAGTTAAAACCTTCCTTTTTATTAGACAGAAAAGAGAAAGTGATGTGGGAGGTGATGTATGCTGTGAATATGTTTTATTACCACTGGTGAATAATGAAGCTGCTTTCAGCCAATGGCTTAACAGAGTAAAGCCAGGCTGAAAGAGCTATATAGAGAGAGTAGGTGGAGTCAGAAAGAAGCCATGTAGCCCTACCAGAGACAGATGCTTGACACCGTACAGAACTTTACCTGGTAAGCCACAGACAGGTTAATTTTAGATATAAGAATTAACCAGAAATACACTTAAGCTATTGGCTAAACAGTATTGTAAATAGTAAAGTTTCTGAGTGATTATTTGAGGTCTGGGTAGCCAGGAACAAATGAGCAGTCTCTGCCTACAAGGAAGTGCATTGTAAGCAAATTCTAAAACTCTAAAATTGACAGACACAGCTCGCTGCCTGGACAGTCACTCAAAGTTCTTCTGTAATGTTGAGACATTTATCTTTAGCTTCCCAGCCCATAGTATCCAGCAGACTTTTCCATGAAGCAGGAGAAGGGAAGGGAGTGGAAATTGGACTAACTATGCAAAATGAGAAAATATCAGATTAAAAACTTCTTAATAAAAAATTAAATTAAATTAACCAACCCCCTCCAAAAAAATACAGAACCTACATGAAAATATCCAGCTACCAAGAAACTCCAATTGACTCCAGTTTTTGTGAGTCTGGAAGTCCTTTTTCTTTAAGTTCTCTTAAGCTTTATGTACATTGCTGAATGTTGGGCACCATTATGTAAATGAAGATTGTGCTTTCATTTTCTGGCAGCCTAGATCTGAATAATCTCACAGAAACTATATTAATTACAACACCGTTTGGTCGATGGCTTAGGCATATTCCTAACCAGCTCTTACATTTTAAATCAACCCATTTCCATTATTTTATATTTTACCACACGGCTCATGGTTTGTTACCTCATATCTTCCTTCTTGGGTGTCTACAAGGCATCTGCCTGACTCTGCCTTCTTTTTCCATGCATTCAGTTAAGTTTTCCCTCCTAGTTATAGTCTGCCCTCCCATAAGCCAAAGCAGCTTCTTTATTAACCAATGATAATAAACATATTCATAGCATACGGAGGAGAATCCTGCATCACTAGACCACTGAAGCAAATCCAGAGGCCCCTCATCATTCCAGAGACACAGCGTCCCAACCAAAGATTTCCCCCATTGATTCTGTGAAGACAGAATGAGTTACAAAATAATTCTTTTGAGTATCTAGATCATTCAGGAATGGTATGGTATGTAAATGATTGAATTCCAAGATATTGCCATCAAAATAGAGAATATAGTTGATGTCATGATGAGGATGTGTTGCCTGTCAACTTCACAGAAATCTAGAATCACCTGAAATATGGGCTTCTGGGTATACCTCTGAGGAATTGTCTAGATGATATCAATTTTGTGGGAAAAGCCACATTTCTTGTGGGTGGGACCATTCCCTGGGCAGAGGCTCCTATGCTGTATAAGATGGAGAAATCAAACTGAACACAAGTATGCACACATTTATCCCTTTCTGTTCCATGATTGTGCATACGATATATCAAGATGATTTAAGCTCTTGCTATCTGGAGTTCCCTGCCAGAAGGGACTGTACCTTGAACTATGGTCTAAAAAAAGTCTTTTCTCCCTTGAGTTGTTTTTATCAGTCTTTATCACAGCACCAAGAAAAGATACTAAGCAGAATGTTTTATAGGTGAAGAGACAAATGCAAACATGAAGCACCAGACTTCACCAGATAAGTGAGTTCAGGCTCTCTGCATTTCAAATAAAGGGTTGGATTGTCATGGCTCTTGCAGTTTACCTAAAGACTGGTACTGTATTTTTATATGTGGAGACTTTGACATTGATAGTAACAGAGACCTTGGCTACTATTTTGTATTGATTTGACTTTTGGAAGAGGTGGGGCCTAGGTCACTAAGGTTGGCGGCAAAGTTACTCCATCCTGGATTTCAAGGCTCAGTTGCCCATATGCTACCATCATAGGTCATACCTAGGATGACTAAGGGCCTCCTGGGCAAGCCATTAGACAGAGTACACCCAGATGTTATTCCTTGTCTCTGTCCGACTGTGCCTTGCACTCCTAGCTTTGCTGACTTCAGTCCATACTCTTTTGCCGCAGGGAATATATCCAGAACCACAGCAGCCTCTCTGAGTTACATCAATCATCCTGGCAAGGCACTGAAACAGGGGTGTGTGTAGGAAGTTAAAGCCTACAACTGTGAAAGGTGAGTCAACCTGGAGTCTGCCTGGTGCTGTCAGAGGTCCTGATCATGCCTAGCCAACGTAGGGTTACCACACAATGTCAGTGGATCAGAATGCCTGGGTGCTAGGAGGGCATATAAGGTTCTCCTCCTTGCTAAACTAATGAGCCGGTTACTTTCCTTTCACCCAACTCCAGGTGCCTCTGTTGTTGATGCTGTGCCTTCTCTTCCCCTCCCCCACGCACCTGGATAGGAACTTCTAGCATCTGTTTGGAGCTCACCTGGTCAGAGTCCTTTTTTTTCTTTTTGTCCTTTTTTTGTTTTTCCGTGGAACAGGTTCTAGTTGCCTTTCTTTCCTCACTCACTGTGCTAGACAGCACTCCCAACACAATGTATTTTGGTGACAAGGCCCCTCAATGTCTTGTTCTCAATCCCTTTGGTTGGTAAACATTGTGACCCCATCCTTTTCTTCTTTCCTGTTGTCTGTATCATTTGTCTACCCTTCTGATTTAAGAAGGCAATTTTTTTTTTCTGTTCAGTTCATCCACTAAGCATGAAACATGAAGGTCCAACACAGTTTCCCACTCCTGCTGACCGCCATCTTCTCTCTGGCTGTTGTCCACCTGCTATTTCCTTCTATAAAATGGGTAAAATCTCTCCTTCACCTCCACCCCTACCATGGCTGATCTCTCCACAACATCAAATGGTGAGGAGACAGATGGCTTAAACCCCATGAAACATTGTAAGGAGAACACAGCCACAGTTAAAAGCACATGTACCACTTCCCCGTCAGCTCCTCTCCTTCCTCTAGAGGCTACACATCTGCCTCAACACCCTTGATGGAGGTGTGTCATTTGTCTATGTGTTACTTTCACTGGTTAATTAATAAAGAAACTGCTTGGCCTTTGATAGGACAGAAAATTAGGTAGGCGGAGTAGGCAGAATAGAATGCTGGAAAGAAGGCAGAGAGGCAGATGCCATGCCTCTCCTCTCCAGGCAGACTCCATAGCTCTCCTCTCCGAGATGGATGCAGGTTAGGATCTTCCCAGTAAGACACCACATCATGGTGCTACACTCATTAGAAATGGGTTAATCAAGATGTGAGAGTTAGCTAGTAAGAGGCTAGAGCTAATGGGCCAAGCAGTGTTTAAAAGAATACAGTTTCTGTGTATTATTTTGGGTAAAGCTAGCTGGGAGCCAGGCGGCGGGAAGCAGCCAGCCGCTCTCACTACACACCCTTGGAGTGAAGTGGAAAAATGTCCACCTGCCCCTGGAGGTAGAAACTCCCTCATACTGTGGTGTGATCCCCAGCGGCCACAGCCCCCAGCTTAGACCTCAAAAGCCAGCAGAAGCCTTCCCGGTCAACCTGGAGCAAAATGTTGTTAACCTGCCCCTTTAAATTCCAGGCGAAGCACTCCTCGGCCCTGTCAGTAAGAGCAGGCTCTGGTGATCCAAGCATCTTTTGGACACCGCCCATTTTTCCATGCTCCCTAGTGCTGACGATCTATCTTGATCGACAAGCTGTCAGAGGCATGGTGGACATGGGTGTGGATGTCACTGTATTAACAGAAACTGACAGAAAACCCTTTTGAGTTAAATCAGCCTGTGTACTCCATGACCTCAGAATGCAGATGAGGATATCTATTACATTGGGGAAGGGATTTCACTTTTGGTTCCACAGGAGAAGAAAAGCTATAGATAGCTTCAAAATTAATTAAGATTCTAATCAAACAGGAGAGACCTCTTAATATGGGGAAATGATAATTTATCAACCTATGTGACATGTCAAAAGGAGAACTCAACAAATTAGGGTCGGGGCAGGGATCTGTTTCTTTTTATGTCTTTATAGGAAAATAGAGATACCCACCTTCAAGAAATCAAAGGTCCTTGGACATCTGAACACCTAAAAAAGAAGGGAAAGATATCCAGAAATAATTACCAACCAAAGAAAAATCTGACCAATAATTCTGTAGGGAAAAATCTCACTACCTAAACATTTATATTGTTTTACTTTACAGAAAACCAAACTAAAATTCAAAACTGGCTTTGGAGTTAGAATGTGACTATCTCCTGGAAAGCCAAGCATGTTGTTAGAAAAAAAAAAACCTCTAGAGTCTCTGTCTTATACCAGAAGAGCCACCTGGTATGGGACAGAAGAAAACCAAAAATTTAGGGACTATTGTAATCAAAACTCTGTTATCTCCCCAAAGTTATATTTCCCCTTACTTACTTATGATTCTTTAGTACCTTTCTTTGAATAAATATCTATCTTAAAATTTAAACTTCCCATTTTGATATTGTAATGTTAATGTTTTCCACAGTGAACAAAAGTTTTTCCTAATGGCAATCTCTGGAGTCTCCAGAAGGAAGATGGGGCCCCACAGCATCAATTCTTCCTGGCACATAATGATGCCACTGAGCTGATAAACATTACCCATAGGTCCTAGGCTAGGAATATAGCCTAGTAAATAAAAGCAGGGGCTTAGACAGTTACCCATACATATGTGTACAAGGCATTATTGTTCTTAATCACCAAGAGGAAGAGGCAACTTAAGTATAGACTGACAGACTGATAGGTAAAATAAATAGATGACAGAGAGAAGATAGATAGAAAGACAGACAGACAGATATATGTGGCATGTATACTCAGTATAATATTATTACATTTTTAACATACTTATATTATAAGTGTATGTGTGTCTATGTGTCCGAATGTATAGTCCTGCCTATGCCTTTCAAAAATTCAATGACTTTCTAGTGTCCTGTAAGATTTCCCATACCATTGGCATCCCCTATAATCTGCAGGGACAAGTCATTGTGGAAAGAACAAACAGAGATTTTAAGGAGCTATTGGCCAGGACTAGGAGAGGCTACGACAAATCCTCATCTGGTCTTCACAGAGGTCCTTTCTCTTATGAACTTTCTGAGTTTTGATGACAAAGGGCTCAGCCCAGCCTACAAGCACTGGGCATTTCTGTCAAGGAACACACCCCTGCCTTTAGTGAGATGGAGATGCTGTGTCTCCTTCCAAGGGCAGTTGTCAGCTCCCCTGCTTACTCATGGGGGAGGGTAATCTCCTGTTTTTCCTCAGACTGCCATGATGTCAATTTGGGTCCCAGTAAGAGGTGTATGTCCAGCCATGGATCAGCCTGCTGCCACCAAGGAGGGAATAAACCAGAATGGGCAATGTATATACTCCTCTTTCTCGTTCTCATTGCTCCTCTAAAAACAAATTGATTTATTAAGGGCAGAGGTTATGGCTTTTGAATCTTTATTTTTTGAATAAGTTTGGCATAATATAAAAATGCTATTTGATCCCTCCTGGGTGCCCACATATACCTGAATTGATGGGGTGGCATCATTAATCTTTATTCTCTTTAAATGTCTCCTGTAGTGTATCCAATAGCATTGGGCAGTCAACTAAGGTGTTAATTGCTCTTAGGCATCCTTGTCACAGTCCTCCAAAGAAAATTATGCATGCCTTGTTATCTGAAATACAAAAGGCTACTATCTAGTCCCCTACCCTGGCAGCTCTCTTGTAATGAATGCTCTTCAAGGGTTGACAGTCAATGACAGGTAAGAAATTGTTTGGTAGGCCAGTCTAAGACATGCACAGTCCAGTTGCTGAGACCTTCTGAGGCAGAGTCAACAAAGCCTGAGCAAAGAACTCTGCCTCTCACTGAGCGCCCATGTAGTAAATAAAAATGGGTGGATATGTAGGAAGTTAATGCCTAACAAGTTGAGAAATGAGCCAACCTAGAGACTGCCTGGTGCTGTCAGAGATCTTGATTATGCCTAGCAAATGAGGGGTGACCACCCGATGTCAATGGATCAGAATGCCTGGGTGCTGGGAGAACATATAAGTGATGGAGGTGGGTCTTGTATCTATCTGTTGCTTTCATTTGTTAACTAATAAAGAAACTGCTTGGCCTTTGATAGGACAGAAAATTAGGTAGGCGGAGTAGACAGAACAGAATGCTGGGAGAAATAAGCCGAGTCAGGCAGTCGCCATGATTCTCCCACCCGACACAGCTGCAGGTTAAGATATTCCCTGGTAAGCCACCTCATGGGCTACACAGATTATTAGAAATGGGTTATATTAATATGTAAGAGCTAGCCAATAAGAGGCTGGAACTAATGGGCCAGGCAGTGTTTAAAAGAATACAGTTTCCATGTAATTATTTTGGGTAAAGCTAACCATGCGGGAGGCTGGGTGCTGGGAGCACAGCCTGCTGCTCCTCTCAACAGAGTGGCGACATAAAGAGACAGAGTACAGATAGTTATAGATTAAAAGAAATAAAGAAAAATAAGCCACGTAAAAATGGAAAATTCAGAGAGTCTGGATTCTTTGTATTATTGTGTTTTCTTTAAAATTTTCGACTCTAAAGGATCTACATACAGAGAGACATTTCATTATATGGGCTGCCAAGTGGAATGATGCCAATGGATATCATAAGGGTATTATGACTTCAGAATTTGGGTCTAAGGATATGATGCTTTGGAGAGGGTCTTCTTTTGTTTTCACAGAGGATGAGACCTTGTGGATTGCTTCTATCCCAATATGGTATGATAGACCATGCCCTCCTGAAAGGTTGCTGCGAGCACCTTCAGAAAATTACTTAACTCAACTGCCAACTGAGATGAATCTAGCACACAGGTTATACCATGAAAGACCTAAATAACAGTGCCCCCATTCAGCAGGAAGCAGTTTGAAGAGAAAAAACTGTGCCCATGTTCCCAAATATTGTTTATAAATGTTCTTTTACATTTAAAGGGGGATATGATATAGATATGAATAATTTGCATTGGTATGAATTTTAAGGTCAATTTTGTTGTATGTATTTCTGCTCTTGATTAAGGTATTGTGATTGTGTAGTTCATTTAAAAATGTAATGTATATAGGTTGTTTGTGGATAATAATTAATAATAATCAAGCTTGTAGTTATGTTAGTTAGATTTTCTAGATGTACATAGATATATTTTAGATAGACATTCTTCATATCTTTCAAAGCCTATAGAATAGGACATTTAATGTCTTAATAACTAAGGACTTTTCATGATAATGAGACACATCTGCTCCTGCCAGCACCAATCTACTTCAAGAGGAAGATGGGCATAGAAGAGGATCCTTATGGAGTTTGATAGCCATTTGGGCAAGAAACTGTTCTTGCCTGGACTGTTGGATAAACTGGATACAAAGAACCCGCAGAAAGAGGACTGCTGAACTTGCCTAAAGGTGAAATGATCTTTCAGGGTTCCTGATCCATGAAGGAGTCTGCGAGACATTCTACAGGACACAGCAGATAGTGACTGAACTGCCTTTGAAATTTCCTGCTTCATGGAAATATCTCTGGATACTATGAGCCTGTAGGCCGAAGATGGATGCCCCAATGGTACAGAGGAACTTTAGGTGACTGTCCAGGCAGCAAAATGTCTCTGTCATTTCTAGAGTTTGAAAGTTGCTTATTTCTTGTTTGCTTATGTAATATTATATCTTTCTGGAGTCTTTGATGGAGTTGAAGAAGAGTTTGTTATAGTTACAGTTTTCCTTAGCTATGATAAAGATAAAATAGATGTAAATATTATAATGTTTACTTGATAACTGTTTTGTTATATGTAATTTTGCTATGTTAAAGTTAAAGCCATCCTTTTTTTTTTGTTTAAACAGAAAAAGGGAAAATGATGGAGGAAGGTCATTGGTTAATTAATAAGGAAACTGCTTGGCCCTGATATGTTAGAACATAGGTGGGTGGAGTAAACAGAACAGAATGCTGGGAGGAAGTGAGGCAGACACACACTCCTCTCCAGGGCAGACGCGATAAAGCGCCAACCCAGGATGGAAGTAGGCTAGAATGTTCCTGGTAAGCGCACCTTGTGGTGCTATACACATTAATAGAAATGGGCCAAGCAGTGTTTATATGAATACAGTTTGTGTGTTGTTATTTCGGGGCATAAGTTAGCCAGGCGGCCAGGAGTCGGGTGGCAGGAATGGAGCCTGCAGCTCCTTCAACATATAAGGTCCTCTCCTTTGCTAAACAACGAGTTTGCTGCTTCCCTTCTGCCTGACTCCTGGTGTCCATGTCATTAATGCCATACTTTCTCACCCCCTCTCCTGAGAAGTCGTCAGGACCTGGTGATAGGGGTGGCCATAGGAATCCCCAACATGGAGTGCTCTCCATGGCATATTTTAGGTTATCTGGAAATCTGAAAGAACATTCATGTTATCTACCATATGTAGACATACGTGTGTGTGTGTGTGTGATAACTGCAGTAGTTGGGATCGGCCCTGGCATTGGCACTTTACAGTTTGCAGCATGTTCTCCTTTATGTCTTTTAGTAATTTTTTTTTTTTTTTTTTTTTTTTTTTTTTTGAGACAGGGTTTCTCTGTGGTTTTGGAGCCTGTCCTGGAACTAGCTCTTGTAGACCAGGCTGGTCTCAAACTCACAGAGATCCGCCTGCCTCTACCTCCCAAGTGCTGGGATTAAAGGCGTGTGCCACCACCGCCCGGCGTCTTTTAGTAATTTATGAAGACAGATTATCCTTAGTTTTTAGGTAACATTTATTAGTGAATAAAAAATTGCCTCAAAATTTATTTAAGTAAATCTTATTAGAGAGTTTCGGGATCTCAGAGTTCTTAACTGTGTGGCTCTGGCTCCTAATCTCTCATGAGAGACCCTCATCTACATCCACTGCATCTTGTGAATCTCTGACTAGAATCTGAGGTTCTGCCAAGAAGATCATTTCCTCCATAGCTAGAGGACCCCCCCCCCCAGTTCCCTGTCAGCTGCTCTCTGGAAGCTGTCAAATGCTCCCCATGTGTAACCTCAATGACCTCACCTGAATGCACTGTCCTTCCTCAAAGTTACTAGTGGAAGATCAAGAACGAAACAGGCGCATTATTAGCCGAGCTAATCTGTCTGTCATCTCTCTATGGTGCTCACCTATTACTTCTATGTCCACTTTCTTTGGTAAGAGTCCCCTAGATCTTGTCACCAATCTAAATAACAAATCACAATTTATTCCTCAATTGCTTGAAATTTTTTCTTCTTGATTTTTTTTTTTTTTTTTGCTTTTCATTTTGCCCAAAACATAGCAATTTTAGAGTTATCATTTTCCTCGGTGATGAACACTTGCCCCTACAAAGAAAGTGTGTCTTGTTCCCACGCTTCTGTGACATTTGCTTGTGCTCCAACTCCCTCTTCAGTGCCAGTCAGAAGTAGGTAGCAGCAGGAAGGACACAAACATCAGTCTGTTAACAGAAAAGGAGACAAATAAGAAGAGCTCTGAGTGAGCGGGTACACGTTGCCCACCAGAGTGACTGTGGAATGCGCTAAAGTGAACTGAGAAGCCCTGTAACATTCTCACAAGTCCCTGGAGAGAGTGTCCTCCCTCACTCTGGGATTTGATCTTAGCTGAGCTAACTGGAAGTTCCTCTATGTGGCCACATATTTTCACAAATAAAGAAGGAGCAAGGTAGCCTCATCTGTAAAGAGAAAGGCAGGTTTTTAGTGTAGCCATAGAAAGAAAAGCTGCAGGAATAGTTTAGAAATGTTGAGAAGTCATCCTTTGAGTTTTGAAAGCAGCTGAAATTGTCTGCAGAGCCTAATACTGTAAGTCTGTTAGCAGAAACTTGCTTTGTTATTAAAATGAGAAGCACCAGGGGTACCCGGCTCCAGGGGGCAAGGCAATTCAGGAGTTTTAAAACACAGGTTTGAGCAACATACTAGATGCAAAGGCAATCAGTGCCTCAGTCTGAAAACCTGGATCCCAGGTTGTCCATCACTGTTCATAAACAGACTGACATCAATAGTCTACTGCTAGATTTTTCTTTCTGAACCAACCTCGAGTTCATGTTGAATAAGGGCAAGGTAAACCCCTCCTTTCTGTATGCTATGTTTTTCATTATGATGAGCCAAGAACAACAAAAAGAAAAAAATGTCTTTTGTGTAATGCATGCTTATCAATGACTGTAGAATTTTCTGTAGCCTTAGGGTTGAGGAAGTCCCCGGCTTCTATAACAATGTTCTGCAGATTTTTACTGTCAGACTAATAAAGTTAAATGTGACTCTGGAAAAAAAAATAAAACACAGGTTTGACCACTTAGCTTCCAGCGAGTTATGGTGAAGAAAGCCATTTGGAGCACATAGGAGTCTGAACTGCCTGCTTGTAAGTCTGGGAGAGCAAGGCACAAACGGTATTGACCTTCGTTTATGTTCTCAGGGGGTCTTGTTGAGTGGTTAGTTACAAGTTACAAAGAAACGCCATGATTGTAAAGAGATGACTTAAGAGGGATGAAGGGAAAAATTCACTCATCTTAACAAAACATTTACTTCCTTCAAACCAATAGTGTTCTACTGGTGAGGACTCTTGAAAGAATTGTGGATTTGGAGTGCCTCTGGGATGCTTCCAGAAGTGACCATTTGAGGTGCCCTCTGGAGTTGGGGGGAAGGAGGCTAGGAAATTTTCCTTTACTAGGCACCTTTGAGAGTCTGGCATCTCTGGTTCTGCAGCAACTTTGGTTAGATCCTGGTACAGCTGATTTGATTAGGGAAATTTCAGTTTATGCTCTCCCAGGAAAAGCTATCTCAACTAGGATAAGTTTTCAAAAGTTATCTTTCAGATAATTCTATTCAGGGCCAAAAATACTGAGGTTTATGTTGGGGTTAAGCCCACTAAAGCTCTCAGGATTCACAAGGATCACTATAGCAGGCAAAAGCTGGCTAAGATATCTGAAGGTAAATAAAATAAATTAGCTCATGTAAGTCTTTTTATCATGTCTTATTTATTCTTCCTATGCTCTCTCGTTTCTCTCTCACTGTTTCTCCTCTGTTCCTCACTGTTCTTTTGCTATTCTTTTTGTTCTCTATTGTTTTGCCTACCCCACATGGTTTTCAGTTTATAGACCCACACAGACAGTTAACAAACATAACACATTTCACAGAATCACAAAAACAGGTACAGGAGGAGCCTTATGTCTCAGAGGGGGCAAGGCTGTGAAGTTCCTCTGAAAACCCGTGAGCCAATCCCACACAGTTCAAATCATTCTCAGCACCATTGTCTCCCACGCTCCGAGAAGTATAGCCCACTGAGCAGTGCTTCAAGTTTTCAACTGCTTTTCTAAACCACAATCCGAAGGTCCATATTCCTTTAAACAAAAGCATGGTTGGGGTATCATAGCAATATTCCATTCCTGGTACCACCTTCTGTTTTAGTTGGGGTTTCTTTTGCTGTAAAGGGATACAATGATCACAGCAACTCTTATAAAGAAAAACATTTAATTGTGGTGACTTACCTTTTCAGGAGTTTAGTTCGTTATCATCATAGTGAAACATGGTGGTATGCAGGCAGACATGGTGCTGGCTATATCTTGACTTGCAGGACGCAGGACATGGTCTGAAGGTCAGTATCTTGAGCATATATGAGACCTCAGAGCCAGACTTCACAGTGCCACACTTTCTCCAACCAGACCACACCTACTCCAATAAGGCCACACCTTCTAATAGTGTCACCCCTTTGGGGGCCCTTTTCTTTCAAACTCCCACATAAACTTTAACAGAATTTTCCAAAAACAGCTAAGAAACCAATTCAAAACATGGGTGGTACCCATACCTACAATTTTTGGTTTTAGGATGATAATAAAAGCAATACATGCATTTGATAGGAACCCCACTTTGAAGTTTGAATTTTAGCCTGTTTTTGTGCTTGCAGTATGTATTTCTACACTCTTATAATGCTGAGTTTCAGCTAACCACAGCAATCACAAGGGTGGGGAGCCATAATCTACACAGTGCTATTCTACAAAACTATGTGGGGGTGGATGGAGGATATTAAATGAATTTTTGGTAATATTTTGGATTTATTATGGATCTACCAGAATATAGCCTATCATTTGAGAAGCATATCTACTAAGCCCATTGACCAAAAAAGAGTCAGTCATCAGTGTTGCTTATATCAACATGATATAGACTTTCTTAGCCTGACAAGTCTGATCTAGGGAAAGGGGAAAGCAAAAAATTATCCTTGCCAAGTGAGGACCTGCACATGTGGTCTGCATCTGTAGATGCAGCAGGGTCAGTAAGCGTGAGTGGATGTGACAGTATCAGTAAGTGAGTGGACGTGACAGTATCAGTAAGTGAGTGGACGTGACAGTGTCAGTAAGTGAGTGGATGTGGCAGTGTCTGTCAGTAAGTGTGAGTGGACACGGCAGTGTCAGCAAGTGTGAGTGGACACGGCAGTGTCAGTAAGTGTGAGTGGACA
>NW_004949149.1:1488753-1492664 GCF_000317375.1 Microtus ochrogaster
TGGACACGGCAGTGTCAGTAAGTGTGAGTGGACTGCCATTGATCAGAATGGTCTGAGACCACTGGAGACTGATTGGCTGTCAGAGAAACATGAATGAAGTCGTTGCCCAGCAGAGTCACAGCATCTTGGAGACTCCTTTTATTCCATAAGCCGTCATTTGTTTGTTAGTCACCCCCAGGCATGAATGGTTTAAGCTGTCTGTTTTCTGAAGTAACTGGCTAAAAGCTAAGTGGATTAAAAAGTGATTTATTAATGTTACGATTCTTTTAAATAATTTTATTACATTTGGGTGTGTGTGTTCACACATGCCATGATGTATAGAGGACAGAGGACAACCTGTGGGACTCAGTTTTGTCCTTCATATGTGAATCCCAGGAATGGAATTCAGGTCATCAAGTTTGGCAACTTACCCACTGAGTCATCTCTCTGGCTCCATCTTACATATCGTGAGGTTAGAAGTCTAACACAGGCGACACAAAGATAGAATCAAAGTGTCAACAGGAAGGAGCTTTCTGCCGGTGGCTCTGGGGGAAGACTGACACCCTCACCTTGCCAGCTCGTAGATCCCGACATTCTTAGGCTCATTACAATCTTTGTCTGTTCTCATAGCAGCACTGTTGCGAGCACCTGTTCCTTCCCTGCAGTCCTTTACGCTTCTCCCCTTCCCTCTGCCTCCACCCTGCATTTGTAAGGAGTTTTTTATAAGATTATACCAGTAGGTCATGAACACATAATTCAGGACCTATCTTGAGTTTGCAAGCTTCGTTTCAATTGAAACCTTAATTAACTTATTCCATGAAAGCTAATATATTCACAAGTTCAGGGACTAAAATATGGGCCTATTTGGGGGAACATTATTCTGCCTAATATTTTTTTTTATTTTTTTTTTTTGGATTTTCGAGACAGGGTTTCTCCGTAGCTTTTTTTGGTTCCTGTCCTGGAACTAGCTCTTGTAGACCAGGCTGGCCTCGAACTCACAGAGATCCGCCTGCCTCTGCCTCCGGAGTGCTGGGATTAAAGGCGTGCGCCACCACCGCCCGGCTTCTGCCTAATATTTTTGAACTTCAGATAATTTGATAATTTTATTTATAAGATGGCTATTAGCGTTTTAGTTCCTCTTGGAGTGGTAAACAGTTTAAGGTTGCTTATCTCACAACGTGTAGCCTTAGTGCATCCTACCACTTTAATGAAGACCAAAGTATTAAAACGGACACTTGCCTGCTGTGGATGGCTTTCGCCAGGAAACAGGATCTTTCTGAATCAAAACTGTCTGCTCCAATGTATGGTAATTAAACATTCCCTTCCCATGTCAGAGTTGCCCTCTACAGGTAAAGAGACACAATACCTATATTCCAATATATAGACATGTGACCTTTGCTGTAGAACTGTAACCCAATATATTTGTTGGCGATAATTTTGACTGTTATAAAAAACGATCCACCTTTCTTGCTAACTGCTTATGTCAAAGCCTCAAGACATCACCTGTTGAAGGCTCAGGGGGAAATGCTTCCTGCATTTTCGAGTAATATATTATAATACAGCACAGCATTTCCCACATTAAAAGAGAGAACACTTCCTGAAGGTCTAAAAGTCTTGCATTCCCTAGGGTTCCTTGTCTTCAGAGGATCTGGATCACAAAGGTCAGTGTGGGACAGGCACAATTCCTTCCTCTTCCGGCCTTTGGCAAGCGGAAGCTTGTTTCCTCACCCTACCTACGACTGCATCCAAGAGAGAAACTGTTGCTGAAGTAGAAGGATGCACACAGGTGGGCCAGGGCTCCTAGTGCCCCATCTAAGGGCGCACGTTCATTTTCAATGCAATTAGCTGTTTAATTGAGCATCCAAATTTAGCAGTGCATTTGCATGTGCAATTAATTATGATTTAAAAGCTCTCTGTGTTAATGGTTTCTTTTCCATTATCTACAAATGTAATTACTGAAGGATGGATCGAATTTAGAGATCATGTGGGAATTTTTTCCATCCCTGGAGCCCGAGGCTGTAAGTGTCAACAGTGCAGTTAGAAGTATAAGGCCGGAAGGCAATGGGTGTGGGGATGCCGGGCTGTTGGGGTGTGTCGGGATTGCTAATTTGAGGCGATGGTAATATTTTTCTTGCTTACTAGAATTAATTCAAATTGCAGTTGCCATATTATTTTATTCAGGCAGAACAGAGATAAACCCTGCGTACAGAAAACACATTTTAAAGGAGAAAACTCACAGTAAAAGTTTTTGAAAATGAAGCAATGATCTTAGCAATTTTTTTCATAAATCACAAAATTACTGTGTAGCTCGACATAGATACACTCAAGGTGCTTTCTTAAGTAAGGAAAGTAAGACTATGACCTTAAGGTTTGAAATGACAAATTAACCATGAACAGATCAAAGGCTCAGCTACCGACAAGACTGCAAAACAGTCTGACCAAAAGTGGTGAGGGTTTCCTTTCATTTTCTTAGGACAAAACATGAAGTGTTTTCTCCCTAAAATGTCTGTAGACCCAGTGGACACAGTTGCTTTGGAAGAGACACGTTCAAGGGCTAGCCTGGGCCCCAGACTATTTAGAGACTGAGCTTCAAAGGTCTGCTTGCTTGAGCTGAAAGTCTGTTAAAGAAATCACGCTGGAGGAAGTAAGCAGTCAGTGAAATACTGGGGGCCACTTCAGAAAAGAAGCAACTCCAAACTGTAAGCTGTCATGGACACTGCTCTTGCCTTGAGTTCATTAGACTGTAATTATAAATACTTAAGTTATTATATGGGTTCAGGGAGTAATGTCCTTGTCACACAAGCATGAAGATCAGAATTCAGTTCCCACTACCCATGTAAAAGTCCACGTGCTCACAATGCCAGCACTGGGAAGGTGGATCCCTGGGACTCTCTGTCAGCCCACGTAGCCTAATCTGCAAGCCCCAGGTCCCTGTGACAGACCCTGGCACCTGAGGTGTGCCACTCGAAATTGTCCCGGCTGCCCTGCTAGGTTAACTCCTGAAATAAAAACACAGAAATTATATTAATTAAATTACTGCCTGGCCAATTATCTCTAGACTCTTACTGGCTAACTCTCACATCTTGCTTTAACCCATTTCTATTAATCTATGTATCACCACGAGGTCGTGGCTTATCGGGAAAAATTCTAACCAATGTCAGTCTCAGGCAGGAGCTTCATGGCATCTGCTACACTGCCCTTCTTCCCAGAATTCTGTTCTGTCTTTCCTGCCTACCTGAGTTCTGCCCTATCAACTAGGCCAAGGCAGTTTCTTTAATAACCAATGAAAGCAACACAAATACAGAAGGACCTTCTACACCAGAAATTAATCTCTAGCCTCCACATGTCCACATGCACATACACAAAAACAAACAGACACGGACACACACATACACACACATGCAAGCACACACACACACACACACAACCACATTTACCTGCAAGGATAGAAACACACACCTACATGTACACATGCCTGAATGTATATATACACACATTGTTTTAAGAAACTAAATTAATTACACTTTTTAAAATATGTGTTATACTATCATTAATAATTATTGATATAATTATTATTATTATCAATTTTATGCATAAAAAATTAACAAAAAAACCTGAGAGAGGTGGTCTATGCCTGTAATCCTGACAGCAGGGGACTGAGGTTGTAGGATCATGAGTTTAAGGCCAGCCTGGGCTATATGGTGATAGCACGGCTCAAGAAAAAACAAAACCAAATAAAAATTAAATGGAAACCAATTTGCTTAATATATACTGTCTCAATTGTTTAAAATACAAATATGGCTTTTTAATAAATGAATTGGTCAGTCTGAAACATTTTTCTCCCATTCAGACTCCTGATTCCTCCCTTTAAAGGTCACCATGATTAACATATTTCTTGAGTTCATTCAGAAAAAAATACATATCACTGTAAG
>NW_004949149.1:1492764-1495857 GCF_000317375.1 Microtus ochrogaster
TAGAAACAGAGGCAGAGACCCACATCAGACCACTGTAGACCATGCTGGTCTCGAACTCACAGAGATCCGTTGCCTAAAATATTTAAAAGGAATTTCTTTTTAACATGTCATTGTAGACATATTTATAGCCACCTCTACTTTGTTAATTCTTAATTAACATTATTTTGTGTTAAGAGTTATGAGTAATACAGTTTGATACAGGTAGCATATATTATTTTGTCCTGGTACTTTAATGTTCTTTGCTTGTACGTGTCCAGTACTTCCTCTCTCTGACTTGGAGGTAAGATAGAGTTGGTCCACATTAATCCACCATCCTAGTGAAATGGAGAAGAAGCAAATAAGTCGATTTTAGGTGATGCTGGCCATGGAAGTCCAACAGTATCAATAAATGGTAAGGAAGATGCTGTCATGCGCAGAAAGGTCATAGCAAGCTCATTTCAAGCCTGGCACTGAGACTAGAACTGAGAAGGGTGGAAAGAAAACACCTGTGTCAGTGCAAGGAAGAATATCCCCAAAAGCAGCAACGGCAAGTTATTGGACAGATTTCCAAAAATTTATGTCACACACATTTTTGGTTATCCTTATTACATGTTTATCTTCCTGTCATTTTTTTTAGTATTTTCAGTATTTTCAAGTATTCATTGTGATCAACATTTCTATCTGTTGCTTTTATTTTTAAATTAAGACCTTAAAGTTATAGATGTGAATATCCATGACTCCTCAGAGTTTTGTCAGTAAACAGGTCAAATACTGTTCTGAGGAAACTGAATTCTACTGTTAATGTAGTTCAGTATAAATATTTTTATTTTTTATTTTTTTATTTTTATTTTATTTATTTATTTATTTATTTATTTATTTATTTATTTATTTTTGGTTTTTCAAGACAGGGTTTCTCTGTATATATATGTATCTGTGCTTTGTACCCTAAGACATCCAAGCCTTTCTCTCCTCCCTTCTGATTTCCATTTAAAAGTAGTTAAGATGGTTTAAATTGAGATTAGTCTCCTTTTCTTAGACTCCAAATAATTTCTACAAATTAGTTTTTCAGTACAATGAGCAGAACAATGTTAGATTTCAGTTTTAAGTTTGCTGAAATTAAGCTATTAAAAATTTAAAGGCGTTTAAGTAGTTTGAACTGAAGCTGCTCGCTTAAACACTACAGCGGTTGCAGTTGTCCTGTCTCTGAAGACCGGAACGACGTGCCCCAGGCCACGTTCACACACAGGCGCTCGACTGCCACTGTTGGGTGCCTAAACCTGGCTGTGCTTGCCTTTCATACAGAATAATGTAATGACCATCTACATAATCACATGGATGTACTTCGGTGAGGATATGAAGAAAGGGATTTTAGAAATGAAACTGTCTGTGCTTGTGACTCATGAATATGTGGGTTTTAGAAAATATTGGCAGTGGCCGTAAAAAGTTAGCAGGGTTCACTACCACCAAAAGAGCCTGAAAAGCCTGATTCCCCAAAATACCTTAGTGATGTATTAAGATTTCATTTGTGTGTGTGTGTGTGTGTGTGCATGCATGCTCCTGTGTGCATGTATTTGTGTATGTGTGTGTGCGTGTTCTTGTGTGCATGTATGTGTTTGTGTTTATTTGTATATGCGTATATTATGTGTGTATGTGTGTCTGTGAGTGTTTGTATGTGTATATGTGTGTGATGTACTATGTGTATGTGTCCGTGAGTATTTGTATGTGTCTCTGTGTGTGTGTTGTATGTGCGTGTTGTGTATGTGTTTAATGTATGCAGTTGCCCACAGAGGCCAAAGCAGGGTGTTAGATTCCCTAGAGCTTGAGCCACGTCACATGGGTGCTGGGAGCTGAACTCAGTTATTCTGGAAGCCTGGATAGAGCTCTCAGCTGTCTGAGCAATCCATCCAGCCCCTATTACCAACATTTTACAAACTTTTCTCAACCCAGTAATAAAAATATTTTATTTGAATTTGCATTTTCAGTTCTTTCAATTCATTTGTTTATTTTTGAGTCTTGTATTCCAGGCCAGCATGGAAGTGGCTGGCCTCCTGCCCCTGCTTCCTGGGCTGAGGTCACATGCATGCAGCACTGTGCCCAGTAACCTTTCCCTTACTTTTGAAGTTGGATGTCTTCCTCATGAAGACTGTGACAGGGGAGCTTCTTTGTCACACAAGGGTCATTTCTATGTTCGTTTTATTTCTTTTAAACATTCTTTCTTGATCTTCTGTAAATTCTGATTTTGTGTGCCTGCTCTGTCGCCCGTTCCCCATATCCCTCTGTTTTCCATTCTGCCTCCATCCCTTAGCTCCTGCTGGTGCCGTGTACCCTGCGGGACTGAAGTTTCTGTGACGCTGTGGTGCTCATGGGACCACAGCTCTAAACTGGAGCATTTGTTTAAGTCTGAGGACAGTGCTTTTGTCTAGAGAGGGCCTGCCTGTGGGCTCCGGGGTGTTTGGTGCCGCTTAAAAGGGCGATCTCCCCTCTCGCTCTCCTGTGGCTTTTGGCTCACTGTGGAATTCTGTTTGCTTTTACCGACGAGCGGTTTACCAGGAGAAGTGCCTCCCAACAGTGGAGATTGCACTGCCAATCTTGTGAGAGTCTGGGATTCGGGATCTCTGACTTTTCTTGGTTTTGTTTATTTGTTTTTGTGTATTTAAGTGTTTTACAGATTTGGACGTA
Organism: Microtus ochrogaster; assembly: GCF_000317375.1. Taxonomy (NCBI): domain Eukaryota; kingdom Metazoa; phylum Chordata; class Mammalia; order Rodentia; family Cricetidae; genus Microtus; species Microtus ochrogaster. The sequence continues at coordinate 1,495,423 of NW_004949149.1, forward strand.
AGATCCAACACCTCCAGGGTTGACAGATGATCCTAGTGTAGAAAGCCTCTGGACTCTGTTCCATGTTTTATAATCCCTGCCTTGCTTTCCCTTCCACTTCATGTTGGTAGCTTCTTGCTTAGTCGTTTAGTCTCTGACATACACTAAGAGGGCTCTTAACCAATGCATTCAGCAATTTCAGCTGGAGGCAGTGTACGTTTTCTCCTGAGTGACGTGTTTCTTATCTTTACTAGTCCTGTTCTTCTTTCACTTAGGAAAAGGTGGTGGTTTTCTTATTATTTTGTAGAAAACTAAAAAGCTTGTTGACATGAAGATGAAGCCCACTTGTCACAGTTTTGTCTTCTCCTAGTTAGTAGACATTTGTTTCCTCTTCTGTTTTACTGCATCAGCTGCATAACTTTTGATACATGGTTAATTTTATGTAGTAATTCACGG